>NC_080168.1:26696402-26950024 GCF_950295315.1 Erinaceus europaeus
ATTCAGCTGTGGTTTACTTTTTTTTTTTTTTAAACCAAAGTACTGGCTTATGGTGGTGTGGAGGATTGAACCTGGGACCTTGGAGCCTTGGGCATGAGTCTGTTTGCATAACCATTATGCTACCTACCTCTGCCCTAATTACAGATTTTATACAACAGAAACTCATTTTTACTTGACAGGACAGAGAAATTGAGAGGTAAGGAGAGATAAAGACACCTGCAGACCTGCTTCACAGCTCATACTTCTTGGCAAAAGATTAAGGATTTACTTTTATGTCTGCTGCTGGATCACTAGGTGTCACTTTCCCAAGTTTAACATACACACACACACACACACCCTGTTGCAAGCTCCCAGTGCTGACCTGGGGGGAGGAGGCCTCACAAGTAGTGTAACAGTGCTGTAGGCATCTCCCCCCCTTCCCTCTCAATTTCTGTCTCTATTCTAAATAAATAAAAATGGAAGGGAGGGACAGTGGGTGCTGGGGAAACAGCATAATGGTTATGCAAATGACTTTCATGCTTGAGGCTCTGAATTCCCAGGTTCTATCCCCAGCACCACCATAAACCACAACTGAGCAGTGTTGGGGGGAAGGGGGAGAAGACATAAAAGAAAATTAAATTCATGTAAGCAGTAAGTCTATAATCTCTATAGAGGTTTTTCGCTTGAATATAATAATGGAAGGAGGTAGTCTGCTCAGGGATATATGAACCTCAACCCAGAAGAATTCAAACCAAGCCACTTTGAAGATCTACTTAACTCACAAAAATGAGTGATAACCCTGGAGCACTGCCTTAGCATATAGGTGCAAAGAATCAAGCCAGGAGACCTGAGCCCTGAAGTGAAGCCTACCTCTCTGCATCTCAAACTAAATCACCTGCAAGCTTTTTCTTTTCTTTTCATCTTTTTTAAAATAATGTTTATTTACTGTAAAATTTTATTTATTTATTGGCTAGAGACAGCCAAAAATTGAGAGGGGTGATAGAGAGGGAGACACCTGCAACACTGCTTCACCACTAGCAAAGCTTTCCCCCTGCAGGTGGGGGCGGGCAGGCAGGCGGGCAGACACACACACCACCTCGAACCGGGATCCTTGTGCACTATAACATGTGGGCTCAAGCAGGTGTGCCACCACCCTGCCTCTCTTTTCTTTTTATTTATGTATTTATTTATTTAGCCTCTCTTTTCATCTGCTAACCAGAGCACTGCTCAGCCTGGGGGTATGGTGGTGTGGGAGACTGAATCTGGAACCCGGAGCCTCAGGACTGAGTCTTTTTGCATAACCATTATCTCCTCTGCCTGCAAGTTAACTCTGATACAGTTTACAGGCCTCTTTATGTGCATCTAGGTTATCTCACTAAAACTTTTACAACTGGAGCTTAAAAAAAAAAAGTATGGTCCAGAAGGTGGTGCAGTGGATAAAGCATTGGACTCTCAAGCATGAGGTCCTGAGGTCAATCCCCGGCAGCATCTTTCTCTCTCCTACCTTCCTCATTAATAAATAAATATATATACAAGATATATATATATATTAAAAGGTAGTTTAAACAACTCCCTGGTACAAACTGCTATTCTTCATTTATATAAAGTGTCCATTCTTTCACAGAAATAAGGGTACAGGGATTGGGTAGGCAGTTGTGCCTACTTTGCCAGATGCAGGGCCCAGACTGCAGCACTCTGTGCACCTCACCGGAGTACTAAGGCACTGTGGGAAGTGTCAGCACTATTGTGTTTGTTTTGTTTTACCAATAGACCTTTAGTACCTCAAGCATAACTATTAGGCAGTCTCTCCAGCCTGTGCTGTGTCTTTCTGAATCTATAATAAATAAATAAATAATAAATAAATAAATAAATAAATAAATAAAGGGGGGCCACAGTAGCACAGTTTAAGCACAGAAGTGAAAGGACTGGGAGTAAGGATCCTGATTCGAGCCCCTGGCTCCCTCCTGCAGGGGGGTCGATTCACAGGTGTTGAAGTAGGTCTGCAGGTGTCTTTCTCTCCCTCCCTCGATTTCTCTCTGTCCTATCCAACAACAACAATAACAATAACAATGATAAACAACAAGGGCAACAAAAGAGAAACAATAGTCTCCAGGAGCAGTAGATTTGTAGTGCAGGCACTTAGTTAGCCCCAACAATAAGCCTGAAGGCAAAAAAAAAAAGTCTTCCTTGAGCATTGAAATCACATGTGGTAAGGGTCCAGTGTGCCAAAGAGACATACAAAGGAAGATCCTTAGTTTTAGAGTCATATGCAGGGGCCAAGTAGTGGTGCCCTGGGTTGAGTGCATGTTACAATCTGGAAGGACCTAGGTTTAAACCCCCCTACACACACACACACAAAACTTTGTGAGTAGTGAAGCGGGTGTGCTGGTGTCTGTCTCTCTCCCTTTCTATTCCCCTCCTAATCTGTCTCTATCCAATAAATAAATGAGTAAAATATTAAAATAAAAAGGAAAGTGGGAAGAGTACATAAATATTTCATTGTGTAAGGCTAAAGGGTGGGTGAGAAATTGGTATTAGGTGGGTGAGGGAGTTTATTGTCTGTTTGCACTATATCAACAGAATATCTAAATTAAAGCTACTTAAAATTTGGAGGGGTATGAAGACAGCATAATGGAAGTGGAAAGACTTTCATGCCTCAGGCTCCAATGTTCCAGGTTCAATCCCCAGCACCTCCATAAGTCATAGCTGAGCAGTGCTCTGGTCTTTTTCTCTGTATCTTTCCCTATCTCTCTCTTTCATTAAAAGTAAAATGTTTTTTTAAATAATAAAAAAGGTAATATAAAATTCTATTACTTGCAAGTGTTTTATTTCTCCATTGCTTTCTGACATATATATATATTCTGTCTGATTATCACTCCCCCTAGGTTTTTTGACGGTAGAGAAAGAAGTGTAAACTAGGTCAGGCTCTATAGATAGCATAATGATGATGTAAAGAGATTTGCATGCCTGAAGCTTAAAAGTCACAGGTTCAACCCCCATACCACCATAAACCAGAGCTGAGCAGTGCTGTAGTTAAAAAAAACAAAACAAAAAAACATATATATGTGTGTATGTGTGTGTGTGTGTGTGTGTGTATGTATGTATGTATGTATAGTCACCTTTGTATTTACTGAAGCTTCTGACCTGGTGTATTAAACATAACAATGAGTTGCTGTTTTATTTTTTATTTTTATTTATTTAATGTAGGAGACAAGCAATGAGCACTTGTGAAATGTCTGGCATTTAATATTAATTAACTTACCCAAGAATTCACATATATTAACTTCTTTGATCCCCTACAAGTACATTTGATCCCCTCAAGTACATTACAACTACTGAAATCGAAGTAGAGAGAAGAAACTGCCCATGGTCCCACAGCTACGAAGTGATAATAAAGCTTAAAGAATAGCTAACATTAATTGAATCCCTGGGGGAGAGGGCTTTCTAATTATCTCACAACCCTACAAAGTAGGTAGTAGTAGCTGTGGTTTACAGACAGGGAAACTGAGGCTGACAAAGTTTCAAGATTCCATGAGGGCAGGTGTATGACAGTAGTGGTTAACACTAGGGACTCCAAATGCTCTTTTCACTGATTAAATTCAACGCCACAGTGAGCGCTACTAAACAGCCGAGTTACCACAAGTTACTGTTGTCTACTGTGATACTGCAGATAGTGACTTTGCTTCTGTCCATCCCTTAAACTATACACTGAATTTTTAAATTCAGACTTGAGAAGTCACCAATGAAAGTAACACCTAATATCAGGAAAGATTTGCTTCTGTAACTGTGCGGCATGCTGATTAAAAACAAGTTTAACTATATATACACAAAGATATTTATGAGATCAAAAGTTCCAGTGATACACTGTAAATATTGCTACAGTAGACAATTTTCTCAGTGGGAGGAAAGCAAAAAGAATTTCTAGTGAGGCTAATTTAACATATATACATGATATTATAAAGTCCCCCAAACAAAACCCAATTGGTTTTAATATGAGACAAAGCTATATATATGAAGAAAGAAAATTCCCATTATTTAGAAATAAAAAGGAAGGTGTCATTCACTGGATTAGACAGCTAAATTTCCTAAGGATTCAGAAGAGACAAAGTTTCAACTTTCAGAAGAAGTGATCTTTTCACATTTTTCTGTCAATTTGTATTAAAAATTCTTTCTTTCTAGATATATAACTAAGAAAAAAAAATTAGAGATCTAACTTTTTACTGCTCCCTAGAATGTAGAATCTAGTGCCCTGCTTCAATATCTAAATATTCAAATATTAAGTTTGAAAAACTTCTCTCGGAATTGCTAAATATCACACTCTTATTAATAAAAATTAAAATTATCCTTTATTGAAGGATACATCGAAAACTTGTAGCTTCAGAAAGGAAGAGTCCTTGTCTACCATTTTACTTGAAAACTATTTTTCCCCAATTCTCATGGAAAACTCTACTGCAGCTTATTTCAGCTTCTCATCAGAGAAATACTATTAACATAGTCTTTTAAAGATCTGCAATACAGCAAAGTAGATTTCTGGATAAGTGACTTGGATACAGAAAAAGGCAATGCCGTTATTAGCAGTCAGTATTTATTGCTAGCAAGATATTTTTTTTATGTCTCAATTGCAACTCTTATCACTGTGAAAGGTATTTTCAAAACAAGTAATCTGGTCATCTTTTGCATCACCCCAGATGACCGTTTTTGGTTTTACTTTTACATCAGGAAATGAGCAGTAAGTATAAACGACTTCCTCCACCTGCAATCTAAAGAGCACATTTTATACTAAATCTTTAGTAGGCAGACCTGAGGCTTAAACGAAATTTTTTACTTAAAGGATGACAAACTTAAAAGGTCATCTTTCACCTCCTTTGAAAACTGCCTTTCAATTTTTAATGTGTCAGTG
Organism: Erinaceus europaeus; assembly: GCF_950295315.1. Taxonomy (NCBI): domain Eukaryota; kingdom Metazoa; phylum Chordata; class Mammalia; order Eulipotyphla; family Erinaceidae; genus Erinaceus; species Erinaceus europaeus. The sequence continues at coordinate 26,701,282 of NC_080168.1, forward strand.
GCTTCAATTATTGTCGATCTCAGGCTGGAGAAGCCAACTGCAACAAATAATGTAAAAATAATGGATGCTTTGGGATCCCTATTTTTAGAACTTTAGTATTAATCTCCTTTTTAAGTTCAGACAGCAGTATGGGGGGGTTACGGCTGAGGGCGGGGCGGAAGGCTGAGATCCAGAGAACCCCAAGTACTGCTGGCAAGGGTGGCCAAAAAAAAAACAACCATGTAAAACAAAAGTACATGCGTTAGTACTCATTTCAACCCAGTGTTTCAGGATGATAGCTTCCAAGTGACTGTTACCTTACTGAAAAGGGTTAAAACTGAAACAGTTTTCTAACACCAGCTTCCCTTTTACGAGATCCTAACAGTTTTTATGAAAGTTGTTGCAAATATGTTTTTCTTAGCACCCCCATCTCCCCCCTCCACTTCCAAAGAATGTATTTCCATGACTACCGACTTAAGGAGAGGAGGGAAAAAGAAAAAAAAGAGGGTGAGACCAAAAAAAAAAAAATCCTTAAAAAGCACGAGTTCTCATCATCTCAACTCTGCAGAAAAGAAGAGAAAAAAAGTTTTCCCCAGTGAAGTGGGAGCAAGGGGTGGGGTGGAGGGTGAAAAGAGGGCAATGGATAATAAAATGCAGTCCGAGAGGAAACCTTTGCATCCAACTTTATTGCACAAAGAGTGGAGAGAAGTGCGGGCCGGGCGCTGCAGCGCTTCCCCTCCCGGAGCGGAGCGGAGCGGAGCGGGCACGGCGGGCGGCGGGCACCTTCACCTCCGCCGCCCTGGGCCGCCGGCGGGCCCGGCCGGGCCGGGGGCGAGGCGGGCGGCGAGGGCCGGGCGAGGCGCGCGGGGGTTAGCGGAGCGGCGGCCCAGGCGGGCGGCCTCCCCCGGGGCGGCTTCGCGCTCCCGGCTGCTCGCCCGGCTCGGCCCGGCCCGGCCCGGCCCCGCGGCGGCGGCGGGAACGCGGGCGCCAGCTCCGCCGCGGCCGGCCGGCAGCCCGCACACACCCCCGGCCGCCGGCTCCCACCCCGCCCGCCCGCCGCCCCCCGCCATGAGCGCCGCCGCTGGCTGCAGGCAGAGTCGCTGCCGCCCCGGCCGCCGCTGGCTCCAGTCCGCCGCCATTATTCTTTGTTCGCTGCGAGCGGCGGCGATGTTGTGGGGCTCGGGCGGAGGCTCCATCTTTACCGCGGCCCCTCCTGCGGGGGGAAGGCCCCGAGCGCGGGTGTCCGGCGCCTCCCCGTCCCCCCTCCGTCCCCCCGGCTCTCTCCGGCTCCTGCCTCCTCCTCCTGCTCCTCTTACCGGTGGTACAAGCTCCTCCGTCACTGCTTTCGTTCGCGGCCCGGATCTCGCTGGAGTTTTATTCTCTCCCCCACGTAACACACCGCGTCAAACTACACCTCCGCCGCGTCACTCACCAACACTCCGCTTCTCCCAGCCGCCCGGGCCACAGGCAGCAGCAGCCGCCGCCGACTGAGGAGCCGCAGCCAGGGAGCCAGCCAGCGCCGCCCAGTGCCGAGTGCGCAGCGGCCGCGTACGGAAAGAGCCGAAGCCTCTTCGGAGGAGCTCGAGCGACCCCGCCCCCCCGCGCTGGAGGCGGAAAGTGCCGAACGTCTTCGGGTTCCCTCGACCTGGGCGCTGGGATTCCACCCAGCAGAGCGAAGGCGGCGCGCGGCCTGCATGGGCTGGGGGAGGAGTGTGATCCGCTGCCCACCGAGAGGTGGTGCGGGTTCCAACGAGGCAGCGGAAATTTGAAGGAGGAAGCGGGTTGCAGCGTGGGCCAGAGTGGGGAAGTCCCAGGGCGTGTAGACGGCCGCTGGAAACCCCCTGCTCTGGCCGGGCCCTGCGGTGGGCGCTAGGGAGGCTGCGGTGGGAGGCGGCCCCGGAGTTTTCAAAGCTGCCGGCAGCTGCGGCTCGGCGGGCGGACGCGGCTGGCTCCCGAGTCCCCGAGCTGGCGGGAAGGGCGTCTGCGGCTCGGCAGTCGCCCCCGGGGTTGGGGTGGCCTGGCCCGGGATTGGGGTGCACCGGCCCTGGGTTGCACCAGCCCGGGGTTGTGGTGGCCTGGCCCGGGAGTTGCAGCGGCCCGGGGTTGGGAGGCCTGGCCCGGGGTTACAGCATCCCTGGGCTTGGGTGGCCTGGCCGGGTGTTGGGGTGGACTGGCCCTGGGTTTCACCAGCCTGGGGTTGAGGTGGGCTGGCCGTGGGTTGCACTGGCCCTGTTGCACCGGCCTGGGGTTGGTGCTAGGGAGTCTTTCCAATCCGTGGCCTCTTGCAATTAACGGGGAAAATCTGGTCGCCGCTGGTGGAGCTATCCAGTTCCAGGGGCAGAGGTGGGGGTTGGGGCACCTTGTGAGGTTCAAACCCCCGCAGTAGCGCGGGCCGCCCTGGGCGATGGGTTGCATGGATCTTAGCCCCTCGGGGCTCCCGAGCACTGAGTTGCATTGGCTCGAGGTTGCTCTGCTGGTCACTAACTCTTTAAATGCCTCCCCCTCCACTGCCTGCCCGTCTTTCTTCTGTTGTTTGTTTGCTTGTTTTTTAATGGTGACGTTTATATCCCTGATGATTTTTTTTATTTTTTAAAAAATATTTTTATTGGGAGTCGGGCGGTAGCGCAGCGGTTTAAGCGCACGTGGCGCAAAACGCAAGGACCGGCGTAAGGATCCCGGTTCGAGCCCCCGGCTCCCCACCTGCAGGGGAGTCGCTTCACAGGCGGTGAAGCAGGTCTGCAGGTGTCTATCTTTCTCTCCCCCTCTCTGTCTTCCCCTCCTCTCTCCATTTCTCTCTGTCCTAGCCAACAACAATGATGACATCAATAACCACAACAATGTTAAACAACAAGGGCAACAAAAGGGAAAATAAATAAATATTAATATATATATATATATTATCTTTATTAGATAGAGACAGCCAGAAGTTGAGAGGGTAGGAGGGAGGCACACCTGCAGCCCTGCTTCACTCCCAAAGTTTCCCCTGCTGGTGGGGGCCCCGGGTCCTTGCGCATTGTAACTTGCACTCAACAAGGTGCGCCGCCCACCCACCCGGCTCATGCCAGTCTTTTTTTCTTTTCTAGAACTATCCTATGTCTCCTTTCAGCCCTCTTTCTGTGTACCCGTGGCACCATTTTGTACACTCCTCCAAACCTGACTGTGTGGCTTAGGTGGTCTCCAGGCTACTGAACGGAGGTCACTCAAGTCCATGCCGTTGCCTCTGCATTCTCTCTCTTACCAAACTGTAGTCTTCTCCCCTGAACCTTCAGTGTCCACTAATTCTTCTTAAAGCAAACCTGTCTTTAGGAAGTTGGACCAGAGGATGCAAATCTGAACTATACCCCATGGGACTTCCTGTTACAAAGTGTCTTGTTCTAATTTCTAAAGCCACTGCTGTTCATTGTTTTGGGGCTCAAGAGTGTCTTCTTCCCCTCCTCCCCCCTTCTGTCATTTTAATCTTTCCTTCTTTTCGCTCTGTATTTAACATGCTGAAGACTCTAGTTCCTTTTAAAAAAGACTGACCTCCTTAATCCCTCTCAGATAAGAATTCCAATTGTTGGGCTGGGGAGATGGCTAAATGGTTATGCAAAAGACTTTCAAAAACTCCAGGGTCAATCCAAGGCACTACCCGTAAATCAGAGTTGAGCTGTACTCTGGTATAATAAAAAGTTAAAACACTTCCTTGCCTTATGGCTCTGGTTGCTCTTTATCTCCTTTATCCAACTCTTAGATAGCGGAATCCTGCGTCCCGGACCTCTGAATCCCACTACAGTATACTAGCTGTCCAAATATCAGGAGTTTCAAGTGCCCTCTGGTCAAAGACTTTCCAACTCCTAATTTAGGCCTGGGCCTTGCTCTTGAACTCTGGACTCAGATTTCCATTGGCTTTTGTAAGGTTTTTCATTTGACTGACTGTGGCTTGTCAGATTCAAAATGTAAATGGTATTCCCTCCAAAGACCTCCTTGCATTGTCCCTGTCTAGCCGTCAAAAACATAGACCACCGTGGTCCAGGAGGTGGTGCAGTGGCTAAAGCATTGGACTTTCAAGCATGAGGTCCTGAGTTCAATCCCTGGCAGCATATGTACCAGAGTGATATCTGGTTCTCTCTATCCTCCTATCTTTCTCATTAATAAATAAATAAAATCTTAAAAAAAAAAAAAAAAAAGTAGACCACCTCCAATGCATGGCAATTATTTACCTTCTTTAAAAAAAAAAAAAAACCAAATCAGTGACTTTAGTCTCTATGTTCATTTTTTAAAACTTCACCCTAGTTTAAGCTACCTTAATATTTTTCTTAAAGTCTTATATTTGACATACAGGTTCTTCCAAACTGCTCCTACTCATTCTAATCTGTTTTCTTTTAAATTTGTATTAGTGATTTGATAAAATTATGGGATTTAGTTCCATACCACACCCACCACCAGAGTTCTGTGTTCTCCCCTTTTCTGGTCTGTTTTCCACACTGTAACAAGAACAATGTTAATAATAATAATAGAAATCTGATCAAGGCACTGCTGTGGAAAAAAAAAATGGGTAAAGAAGGAGAATGATTTCAGGTTCCCTATTCAGTCTTGTGAAAATAAGCAAGTTTCCTTTGTTCTGACCTAGGAAGGCTGTTCAAGACATTCCCTCCCCCACTTTACCTCCAGTCTCCTTTTAACAGAAAGTCCTTTCAAACAACAAGGGTAATATTACACCCCAGTGAGGTTCTGGCTTCTCATCTGAAACTTTCTCGTTTATGAAAGAATTAAAATCAGTTTACAAAACAGAATGCTAGTAAGTCTTCCACCCTTCAGTTTGAGTTTCCTCTTACCTAGGAAGAGATAGAAGCCTCAGAGATAAGTACCAGATATTCATATATTCTGCCTCACATCTTGTACCTTCACAGACAAATATTTTTTTATTTAAACAAATATTGTTTTACTATACTAGTATAGTACAGAGTTGTATACTATATTGTAGACAGTAGTATACAATTACTAGTAAATTGGCTATATGATGTAAACTTCAATCTTGATAAAAATTTCTCCCCTGTAGTCTATAAAATAGACCTGTTTCAAAGGGGCTGAAAAACAGTCCTTACCTGCTGATTTTAGTACCAACTCTGAGATTAAATGCATGTCCTTCTTTCCCTCCAAGTAGAGGTGTTTTTTGTTTGTTTGTTTGTTTGTTTTTGCCTCCAGGGTTATTGCTGGGGGCTCGGTGCCTGCACTACAAATCCAAAATGCTCCTGGAGGCTGTTTTTCCCATTTTGTTGCCATTGTTGTTATTGTTGCCACTGCTGTTTTGTTTTTTTAATTTCTTTATTGGGGGAATTAATGTTTTACAGTAAAGCCACTGCTGTTGTTGTTGGATAGGACAGAGAAACCGAGAGAGGAGGGGAAGATAGAGGAGAAAGAAAGACAGACACCTGCAGCCCTGCTTTGCTGCCCATGAAGCGACTCCCCTCCAGGTGGGGAGTCGGGGGCTCGAACCAGAATCCTTACAGTAGTTCTTGAGCTTTGCACCATGTGTGCTTAACCCACTGAGCTACCTCCCGGCCCCCACTCGTATTTTTTTATTAGTGATTTCGTAATAGTTTACAAGATAACAATAGGGCTTTATTTCCACACCACACCTACCACGGTTCTGTGACGACTCACTGCAATAACAGTCAGTTCCTGCCTGCAATAACAGTGATTCTCACAGTCTTAGAGACAATTTGGTGGGATTTTTTTTGGCTTTTTTGGAGGGGATGAGTTCATGTGCTTCTATTCAAATAATGATGATATTTTATTCAACACCATCCTACTTAGATTCCTTAAATGACTGCCATTCTCTTTGAAAACCTAATTCAAGCTCAGCACAGAGACCAGACCCTCTGCCATGTATATTTCTCTTTGTTCTTTTTTCTTCTCATCCTCCTGTTTCCCCACCCCCACCCCCCAGTTCTCTATGCTCCAGTTATGTCAGACTTCTCATTTTCTCTTTTTTCCCCTCCTTCCTATAGGTTCTCACATCAGCAGTTACACATATCATTGATCTGCCAGGAATTCTTTTCTCTAACTGCCCCTCCCACCTTAAGTCATGTAACAATTTCTGCTGCTGCGCATCATGCTGAATATGGTCATCCCTCACCTACCTGCTGCTAGGGTGCACAGCCAGAGCCATCAGCCTAAAAGGTTTTGTTTTGTTTTTCTTCTTCCTTTCTTGTTCTTTCATAATTGGCCTTGGACTCATCCTTAGTTACCAAAAGCAGGATAATCAAATCTCATAAATCAGGGTATTTATTTGTGAGCGGAGTATAACCCCCTACATGAAGCATCCCAGGATTACTCACAATATCTAATGCAATGTAAACACTATGTAAAAAGTAGACATACCGTTTATATTCCACATATGAGTGAGATCATTCTGTGGCTGTCCTTCACAACTGAGTATACAAATGTGAAAAACACAAAATGTCAACATATTTCCAAGACCGGGAGAACTCTAGTGGTTATCTATAGAGATGGGGATAGGGACACAGATCTTCTGTGACAAAAGTGGCAGAAAATAAAATAAATAACTAAATAAGATACATTAAAAAAAAAAGTAGATGGGCCGGGTGGTAGTGCACCAGATTTAGTGTACATGTGATAGTGCTCAAGGACCCAGGTTCGAGGACCCAGTCCCCACCTGCAGGGGGAAAGCTTTGTAAAGTGGTGTAGCAGTGCTGCAGGTGTGTCTCTCCAATCTCCCCTACCGTATAGATTTCTATCCAATAAATAAAGATAATATTTGTTAAGGGAATAGTAACAAGTCTCTACATGTTCATTCCACATACATGCAACCACCATAAATCTGACCTTATGATTTATATTTTCAATCCAATGTTGATTGGATCTGTGGAGATGGGCTTTATGAATATGGAGGGTCAAACTTAATTGTTTAGTGTCTGTACGGTCTCTGGATACATGGACTGCATCTGCCTTGTTTACCACTGGTTTCTATCCCTCCCCTCTCACCCCAAACACGGCCAGCAAAATGTCTAGAATATAATGTTGATTGAACAGTTAGTATCTGTGTGGTCCTGGAAACAGCTTCTTACTATTTTGGGGTTCAAATCCTACCACAGTCATTTATTTACCAGCTCTGTGACTGGGCCAATTGTCAATGATAAAATTACGCTTTTTTTTTTCCCTATCTGTAAAATTAGGATGGTGATAGCATCTGCATGATAATGTGTTTGTGGGACAATGTTGGCATAGAGTAATCGTTAAGAAAAACCTTGGGCTGAGTGGTGGCACACCTGGTTAAGCGCATGTTTTACAATGCGCAAGGACCCGGGTTCAAGCCCCTGGTCCCCACCTGCAGGGGGAAAGCTTTACGAGTGGTGAAGCAGGGCTGCAGGTGTCTCTCTGTCTCTCTCCCTCTATCACTCCCTTCCCTCTTGATTTCTGGCTGTCTCTATCCAATAAATAAAGATAATAAAAAAAAATCTTGTCTAGCAGGGCGTCAGGCAATAGCGCAGCCGGTTGAGTGCACATGGCGCAAAGCGCAAGGACTGGCATAAGGATTCAGGTTCAAGCCCCTGACCTTCCACCTGCAGGGAGGTCACTTCACAAGCCATGAAGCAAGTCTGCAGTTGTTTGTCTTTCTCTCCCCTTCTCTGTCTTCCCCTCCTCTCTCCATTTCTCTCTGTCCTGTTCAAACAACATCAATAACAACAATAATAATAACAGCCACAACAATGATAAAAAAAAAATCTTTCCTAGGTTTAACTTGAATATCTCATGGGTATGTCAAGTACATTTTCAAAGTGATCATTATTCTCTTGTTCTTATTATGACCCTATATATGATACCTAAATCTTGAATTTTTCTACTCATAGCTTATACTTGTTATCCACCAAATTTGGGGATTTTATTTTATTTCTGGCTCTCTCTAGAGCATCAATGCTCTGGAATGACTCTCAAAAAGAAAGAATGAGTGGTCCAGGAGGTGGGACAGTGGAGATAGCACTGGACTCTCAAACATGAGGTCCTGAGTTTGATCCCTGGCAATACATGTACCAGAGTGACATCTGGTTCTTTCTATCTCCTCTTATCTTTCTCAATAATAAAGAAATAATATCTTTTAAAAAAATAAAAAGAAGAATGAGATGGACAGGCCAAGAGAGAAAAAAAGGAAAGAAACCACAGACAGCACTGAAGCTTCCTTCAGTGTGGTGGGGGTTGGGCTCAAGCCTGGCTTACGAAGTGCAGATGAGAAAGCAGCCCATTCTCGAGAAATTTTGCCTTTTAAACATCGAATATTATCCCTTTCTCTTCACACTGACCTTCATTTTTTTTTAATATTTATTTTATTTGTTTATTCCCTTTTGCTGCCCTTGTTGTTTTATTGTTGTAGTTATTATTGTTGTTGTCGTTGTTGGATAGGACAGAGAGAAATGGAGAGAGGAGGGGAAGACAGAGAGGAGGAGAGAAAGATAGACACCTGCAGACCTGCTTCACCGCCTGTGAAGCGACTCCCCTGCAGGTGGGGAGCCAGTGCTCGAACCGGGATCCTTATGCCGGTCCTTGTGCTTTGCGCCACCTGCGCTTAACCCGCTGTGCTACAGCTCAACTCCCCTGACCTTCATTTTGACCCTGTCACTTCAGTTCTTATTTTGCTAGCTTCCTGAGTGTTTTCTGATATCAAGTCCACTTGTCACACCGATCAGACTCAAGTTGTTAAGTCATGCATTCTCCTTCACTTATGCCCTCCTGGCTTTGTCCCCATCTAAGTTAGTCACTCACTCGCTCAGTCATTCGTTCATGGGAAAGTAATTTTAATAAATATTCCAGATATGTGCACCAATCTCCCAGTGTTCTATATTCTCTTTTAGCATCTTCAAAAAACACAGGAGTCAAGAGTTTCAGCATCCATTTTTTTGTTTGTTTATTTTGTTTCGTTAGTTTGTTTCTGGGTCTTGGTAGGGATTACCTCCTATTAGACTCAATTTTTCAGTTAAAGAATATGATCATAGGGGCCAGGTGGTGGCACACTTGGTTGAATGCACATGTTACAATGCACAAGGACCCAGGTTCAAGCCCCCTGTCTCCACCTGCAGGGGGAAAGCTTCATAGGTGGTAAAGCAAGGCTGCAGGTGTCTCTGTCTTTATCCCTCTCTATCTCCCCCTCCTCAATTTCTGGCTATCTCTATCCAATAGAGATAATAAAATAATTTAAAGAATATGTTCATAGTACTATAATGCCATAGAATTAAATAGATAGGCGCTATCTTCAAGAGGTCCAGAAGAGGAGGAAGAGCTTGTGATGGTTATAAAAGACTTCAAGGAGAAGGTATTATCTGAGAGCTTCTCTAACCACAGCTTCCTTTTCCTGTTATTTTTTTTTCTCTTGCTTCGACTGTTGAATCTAATTTTCACCATCACTAGGAGCTCAAGTTCCATCAACCATGCCTCTTCTAGTTCATCACCTCCCATAACTTAATGTGCTTTCTTGCTTGAGAGTCCAATTCTTTGTCCAATCAATTTGCTTTCTTTCTTATCCTCAAGGCTGTGATGATCTGTTTCATTTGTTTTAAAGATAGCTATTAAACACCAACTTTGTGTCATGTACTCTTCTAAAAACTGGGAATCCTGCTTTGAACAAAGTATTCCTCCACTCTCAAAGGCTCTGGCATCTATTTTGTTCACTTCTTTGTACTCTCCTTCAGTTTCCAATTGAAAATATTGTCTAGTCTGACAACTCTCAGAGTTTTATCTTTCCAACAACTCATTCTCCCAAACTCAACCCTCAACTACCTACTCACAGCTCCACTTGGATGTTAGCTGATTCTGAGATTCCGCAAGGAACCAGAACCTAAAGCAAAAGTTTCTCTGTTGTTTTCTTTATAGAAAAAAGTACAAGCTCCCAGAAATGAGGTGGAAGCAGAAGAAGTTAAATGTATCTTTCTCAGGCTAGCAAGACAGCTCACTTAGACAGTGCTTTTTTTTTTTTTTTTTTTTTTTTTAAGATTTTGTTTATTTATTCATGAGAAAGATAGGAGGAGAGAGAAAGAACCAGACATTACTCTGGCACATGTGCTGCCAGGGACCGAACTCAGGACCTCATGCTTGAGAGTCCGATGCTTTATCTACTGCACCACCTCCTGGACCACAGACAGTGCTTTTGCTCTATCAAAACTCTATCAGTTTCAAGCCCAGTCCCCACCACACTGAAGGAGGCTTTAGTGCTGTGGTGTCTTGCTTTTTGTATGTGTCTCTGTCTTTCCATCTGGGAAAATCAACCTGAAGTGGGGAAGCCCAGTGACAAAAGTCACTTTCTCATGAGAGTTCCTTTTGCAGAATAACACCCAGCTCACTCACCAGACACATCCTGTACTGACTGTTGTTTTTTGATGACAATGATTACTTTCGAGCATATTATTTTGCTAGTTTTTATGCTGTTTTGTTTTGCAGCTCGAGGACCTCATGCTTGCATGATTTCACTCCTCACTGCTATTTCATAGAGAGAGAGAGAGAGAAAAGTGTCTTGGCTCTGGAGGAAGCCCCATAGAATCTCCCCTGTGGTGGGACTTGAACCTGAGCCATGTGCATAGTAAGGCTCATGCCCTACCGGAAGGATTGCTGTTTCTCTGACTGGACTTTTTTTTTTTTTTTTTTTTTTTTACATTTATTTACTTATTTTCCCTTTTGTTGCCCTTGTTGTTTTATCATTGTTGTGGTTATTATTATTGTTGTTGTTGTGGCTGTCGTTGGATAGGACAGAGAAATCAAGAGAGGAGGGGAAGACAGAGAGGGGGAGAGAAAGATAGATACTTGCAGACCTGCTTCACCACCTGTGAAGTGACTCCCCTGCAGGTGGGGAGCCGGGGAATCTAACCAGGATTCTTACACTGTTCCTTGTGCTTCGCACAAGCAGTCCCTGCACTTGTGCCACGTGCGCTTAACCCGCTGCATCTGACTGCCCCCCTTTTGTTTCATAGAGACAGAATTTGAGAGACAATGGGGGGAATAGAAGTGGAGAAATTAGAAAAAAAAAAGACACCAGAAGTCCTATTTCATCACATGTGAAGCATCCTCCTGCAAGTGGAGCTTGAACCCAAGTCCTTGTGTACTGTAATGCACTTGTGTGGGAGAAGTTTGCCAAGCAATGAAGCACCCTTATAGGTGTCTCTCTACTCCTTCCTCCCCTTTCAGTTTCTCTCCTATCAAGTAAGCAAAATAAATAAATAAATAAATAGTGGGGAAAATGGTAGCTGAAAATGATGGATTCACCGTGTAGACACTGACACCTAGCCATAACCTTGGTGGTAAGAAAGAAAGAAAGAAAGAAAGAAAGAAAGAAAGAAAGAAAAAGAAAAAACATGCACAAGAGCCCACCTCAATCCCCTGACTCCCAACTGCAAGGGGAAGCTTCCCAAGTAGTGGAGTAGTGCTGAAGGAAGGTCTCTCTCTGTCTTCCCCTTCTTTCTCTCTTAGAAAAGGTGGAGGGGAGATTCGACTTCCGGAGGCGGAGCTACGAGCAGCAGATCGCTTTCTCTCCTCTCCTCTCCTCTCCCGGATCAACTAGGAATACCAAAGGAGACCACCCGGACCGAAACAAGACAGGACTAGAATGACCACAGAAACCCAGTAAATCACCCGTGAGTACAAACACGCGTGGCTGGTGACAGAGAGGAGAGAGGGGCCTAAGGAGAGATTAAGTGACTGCTAACAGTTCGACAGTCTGTCAGTGGAGACACCACCTCCAGTCTGCTCCACCAACAAGGGGACAGCTGAAGGGAGGAAAGGACTCCCCAGAGACTCACCAAGTACAACTCTGAGTCTCCATTGCTACTACCCTCAGAATCTGGAGCAGCAACAGGGAGGGACACCAGGGCACAGAGATCTAACCGGGAAACTCAGGAGAAGACCTATACCTCGGTGGCATAGCTGAAGGGCTGTGAAAGTCTCTTTGCATAACCACTGGATTATCTCTGCCACACCCTGCTTTATCTCTTGGTCAGGAGTCATTGATTAAGCCAAGAAGCCTATTGATAGTTTAAAAGCCCTCAGGCTACCATAGCCTACAGGGGAAAAAAAAAAAGGCTTTTACACCACTGAACTCCAACTCAGGGATTGAAAAAACTGTTAACTTATATAAAATGGTTAAAACAACAAGAAAAAATAATGGAGACTCGAACCAGGACAAGAGTCCAGCTAAAAGTCCTCCAGAGGGCGAAGCACAAAACAACGAGTTCAACATCCAAACATTAGCTAAGGAAATAATAACAGGAGTGAGTAAAGAATTTGAAAAAATTGTAATCAGAACTGCAGGAACAACAAATGAGAATATGGAAGAAAATTCTAATAATCTCATGGTTATTAGAGAGCTGAAAGCTGAAATTGCTGAGCTAAGAAGGCAACTAGCTGAACAAGCTAAAACAGTATCAGAGCAGGGCAACAAAATAGATGAACTCCAGAAAGCAGTAGAGGGCAGAGAGAATAGAATCAATGAGGCTGAAGACAGAATTAGCAAGATTGAGGATGAATTAGAGACAACTAAAGAAGAAGTAAGAGATCTCAAAAAGAGATTAAGAGATGCTGAAAACAACAACAGAGTCCTATGGGATGACTTCAAAAGAAACAATATACGCATTATTGGCTTACCAGAGGAAGAAAGAGAAGGGGAGGAAGAAAGCGTTCTCCAGGCCATAATAGCTGAAAATTTCTCTAGTCTAGACAACACCAAAGACATAAAGATTCAAGAAGCCCAGAGGGTCCCAAACAGAATTAACCCAGACCTAAAGACACCAAGACATGTCATACTTAGATTGGAAAGGAATAAGGATAAAGAAAGGATCCTCAAGGCTGCAAGAGAAAAACAAAGAGTCACCTACAAAGGAAAACCCATAAGATTAGCAGCAGACTTCTCCATACAAACACTACAGGCCAGAAGAGAATGGCAAGATATCTATCGAGTGCTCAATGAGAAAGGCTTTCAGCCAAGAATACTATATCCTGCTAGATTGTCATTCAGACTAGATGGAAGCATCAAAACCTTCTCAGACAAGCAACAGTTGAAGGAAGCAACCATCACCAAGCCTGCCTTGAAAGAAGTTCTGAAAGGTTTCCTATAAACAACCAGACCACCACAAATAGAACACATATCAAAACACTCTAAAACTCTACAAGAATGGCGTTAAAATATCTTCAATCTTTGATATCAATAAATGTGAATGGCCTGAATTCACCTATTAAAAGACACAGAGTAGGAAGATGGATCAGAAAACACAACCCAACAATATGTTGTCTACAGGAAACTCACCTAACGCAACAAGACAAACACAGACTTAAAGTGAAAGGATGGAAAACTATCATTCAAGCCAATGGCCCACAAAAAAGGACAGGAACAGCTATTCTCATATCTGACATGATAGACTACCCTATGATCCTGCAATTCCTCTCCTGGGGATATATCCTAAGGAACACAACATATCTATCCAAAAAAAATCTGTGTACACATATGTTCTTGGCAGCACAATTTGTAATAGTCAAAACCTGGAAGCAACCCAGGTGTCCAACAACAGATGAGTGGCTGAGCAAGTTGTGGTATATATACACAATGGAATACTACTCAGCTGTAAAAAATGGTGACTTCACCGTTTTCAGCCAATCTTGGATGGACCTTGAAAAAATCATGTTGAGTGAAATAAGTCAGAAACAGAAGGATGAATATGGGATGATCTCACTCTCAGGCCGAAGTTGAAAAACAAGATTAGAAAAGAAAACACAAGTCGAACCTGAAATGGAATTGGAGTATTACACCAAAGTAAAAGACTCTGGGGTGGGTGGGTGGGTGGGTGGGGAGAATACAGGTCCATGAAAAATGATGAATGAAATAGTGGGGGTTGTATTGTTGAATGGGAATCTGGGGAATGTTATGCATGTAAAAAAAAAAAAAAGAAGTAGAAATGCAAAGCAGAAATTGACTGAGTTTGGAGTATGGCACCAAAGTAAGAAAGCAGAAGTACACTAGAGTTTGCAGTGAGTACCTCCCTAATACTTCCTCTCCACTTTTCCAAGCTTTGGGACCAGGATTGCTCAACAATTTGTTTGGCTTTGTATGTTAACTCTCTTTTCAGTCACCAGGTTCCAGGTGTCATCAGGATGCCGGCCAGACTTCCCTGGATTGAAGACACCACCAATGTGTCCTGGAGCTCAGCTTCCCCAGAGACCCATCCTACTAGGGAAAGAGAGAGGCAGACTGGGAGTATGGACCGACCAGTCAACACCCATGTTCAGCGAGGAAGCAATTACAGAAGCCAGACCTTCTACCTTCTGCAACCCTCAATGACCCTGGGTCCATGCTCCCAGAGGGATAGAGAATGGGAAAGCTATCGGGGGAGGGGGTGGGATATGGAGATTGGGCGGTGGGAATTGTGTGGAGTTGTACCCCTCCTACCCTATGGTTTTGTTAATTAATCCTTTCTTTAATAAAAAAAAATAAAATAAAAAAAAAAAAGAAAAGGTGGAGGGACTGAGTGGTGGTGCACCTGGTTGAGCACACATATTACAGTGCACAAGGACCCAGGTTCAAGCTCCCAGACCCCCACCTACTGGGGGAAAGCTTTGCGAACTGTGAAACAAGGCTGTAGTAGTCTCTCTTTTTCCTTCTCTATCTCCCTTTCCCCTCTTGATTTCTCTGTCTCTCTCCAATAAATAAATGCATAAATGGAAAGAAAGGGGGAAATGGCATCCAGGAATGGTGGAGTCATGTAGGCACAAAGCCCCAGTGATAACCTGGTGACAAAAAAAAGGGGGGCCCTGGTGGTGGCACGAGTGTTACAGTGCACAAGGATCCAGGTTCGAACCCTTGGTCCCGACCTGCAGGGGGAAAGCTTCACAAGTGATGAGGCAGGAATGCAGGTGTCTCTCTGTCTCTCTCCCCCTCTGTTACCCTCTTCCTCTTGATTTCTAGCTGACTCTATCCAATAAATAAAGATAATAAAAAATTCAGAGCTTCAGGCATGAGAGTCTTTTGCTGTCTCCCCAGTCCAGATTTCCCGTAATTTTAATGTAATAGATACCAATAAGTATTTATGTATCAGGAAACAATTAAAAATATTTTTTCTAAATCTTTAAATTATATTTATTTATTATATAGCGACAGCCAGACATTGAGGGGGAAGGCGGTGATCGAGAGGGAGAGAGACAGAGAGACATTTGCAGCACTGCTTCACCACTCACAAAGCTTCTCCCCTGCAGGAGGGACTGGGGACTCAAACCTGAGTTCTTGCACATTGTAATGTGCACTCAACCAGATGCTTCACCGCCTGGCTCCGACAATCTAAATTCTTATTCCTCTGTAAGAACAACAAAAGAATGACTCATGTTCCCACTTCTTCCTTCTTCTTCTTTTTTTTATTTATTCCCTTTTGTTGCCCTTGTTGTTTTATTGTTGTAGTTATTATTGTTGTTGTCGTTGTTGGATAGGACAGAGAGAAATGGAGAGAAGAGGGAAGACAGAGAGGGGGAGAGAAGGATAGACACCTGCAGACCTGCTTCACCGTTTGTGAAGCGACACCCCTGCAGGTGGGGAGCTGGGGGCTGGAACCGGGATCCTTACTCCAGTCTTTGTGCTTTGCGCCACCTGCGCTTAACCTGCTGCACTACCTCCCGACTCCCATGTTCCCACTTCTAAATAGTTAATTACTGAATTCACTTTTGTCCCTGCTGTGTGCGTGTACCTCTTTTAATACTTATGTTGTAATTATTAATTTGCTTATTTTAATCTTTCATTGGACCATGAACTCAAGTTTTGCTTGTTTAAAATTGTATCCTTAGTAACTAGTATATAATAGGTACTCATTAATGTTCCACTTCCCTAGGTTTTGTCCTATACTACTAGTCATTTTTCTCAGTTTTCCTTGTTCACTGACGTTTTTATTGTTGGAACAGTCCAGGCTCTATCCAGGGGTCTCTTCTCTTTGGTTCTAATACTCTTTCCCTTAGTTACTATATTCATCTTATTTTTTTCAGTATAGTGAGTATTCTCACAGATTCCTAGTCCCAGATCTAGACTTGTATGTCCAACCTGAACTTTTTTCCTTTCGTTTTATTTTATTGGGTCGAGACTAAAGAGAGGAAGGGTGGGAGAGAGAGAGAAGGAAGATAAATGGGAGAGAACTGGGCTAGGTGGTGGTGCACCTGGTTGGGCACACGTGTTAATAATCTGGTTGGGCACACGTGTTCAGGCCCCTCGACACCACCCACAGGGGAGCAGCTTCGTGAGTGGCAAAACAGTGCTGCAGGTGTCTCTCTGTTTCTCTTCCTCTCTATCTCTCCCTTTCTTCTCTATGTCTGACTGTCTCTATCAAATAAGTAAATAAAGATAATTTAAAAAAACTAAAATGCTTTTAAAAAAAGAAGAAGAAGAAAGAAATGGAGAGAGAAACTCCCGCAACACTGCTTCATCACTTGTGAAATTTCCCCTTTGCAGGCAGGGACTGGGAGTTTGAACTCGAGACCTCTGTAACATGTGTTCTCAACCAAGTGTGCTGCCACCTGGCCCCCTAAATTGAAATTTTCAACTGTACGCATTACTTGGATGTTTAATTTACCTCTTCATTTTGTTGGTTGTTGGTCTCTCCGTCCTTCAAAATCCTTCCTAGCATCTTCTTTATCTCAGTTAATCATAGCTCCATCATTTGTACTGCTGAGGATGACTCAGCAACCCTTTCACACTCATTATCTTATCTGACCAAATCCTGTTCTTCTGTCTTCAAAATGTATTGCTATTCTCATTGAAAGCACTTTAGTCCAAGCCACTGTCAGTTTTGGCTGGGACCTTCTATCAGTCGCCTTGAACCTTCATTCTGCTCTCCACACAGCAGCTGGAGTGAGCCTGTGAAAACAAAAAGGAAACCACACCATCCCAAAGTGTGCAGCAGCTCCCCATCTCCCGCAGAATAAAAGCCTCTCTCATCTCACTGCCTGCTGTACTTCCCTACCAGTTCTTCTTTCTGTATTTAGAAAGATACATACAGAGAGACAGAGACTGGAGCACTGCTCATCTTTGCCTTGTGGTGGTGCTGGGGATGGAACCTGGGGCCTCAGAGCCTGAGACATAAAAGTTTTTTGTTTTTTCATAACCCCACTGTGGTATCTCCCCAGCCCCTTTTCTACCTTTCTCTGCTGTATCACTGAGGTCAAAATGCTGTCCCTCAGACACAATTTTTTCATTACTAATTTAGTAGTAGTTTATAAGATTATAAGATTACAGAAGTATACTTCCACCTGTACCCACCACTAAAATTCTGTGCCCTTCTCCTTCCTCTCCCTCAATAATAACCATTATACTTCTCAGAAAGTCTTAGTGGCCGTTTGGTCCTTTTTTTGGTTTGTTTGCAAGTTAACAAATTTTAAATTTCAGTATTCTATTTTGTTGTTAAAATTCGTAAGGCTCTGGCCGGGCGGGCTGGCTTCACGGGCGGGTAATAGAGACGCGGAGACAACGGCTGGGCAGGGAAGCTGTATTTCTTTATTCATGAACAACGATTCATAAACTAAGACAAACTAATCACCAAACAGAACTCTGCTGTCTCTTTGCGGCGGCACAAGCACTCTCTCTTACTCTCGAATTCAAGAACCCTCCAACTCTGGAACTCTGGAACTCTCGTACTGGGGAACCCTCTGAAACTCTGGCACTCTCGAACTCAGGAACCCTCTCGGAACCCTCTCTCGGGGTTCCTAGGGGCAGGGCCAAGCGGGCCCGCGAAATTAACTGGACTGATCCAATTCTCTTGGCGGGGGAGGGCTAGAACAAACCAATGTAAAGCATACGACAATTCCCCCTTTTCTTTTTTGGTTTGTTTACAAGTTAACAAATTTTAAATTTCAGTATTCTATTTGTTTTAATTATTTTATTATCTTTATTTGTTGGATAGAGACAGTCAGAAATCGAGGGGGGGAGATAGAGAGCCACAGAGACACCTGCAACACTGCTTCACCACTTGCGAAGCTTTCACCCTGCAGGTAGGGACTGGGGGCTCAAACATGAGTACTTGTGCATTATAACGTGTGCTCAACCACGTGTGCCACCACCTGGGCCCCCCACCACCATATTCAACTTATAAGCAAAACCATTCAGTAATTGTCTTTCACTTCCATTCTTACTTTACTAAGCATAATCACCTCTGGTTCAATCCACTTTGTCCCAAAGATACAATATAGTGTGTCCTTTTAAACTGCTGAATAGTATAACAGTAGGTATATGTCCCATAATCCCTTTATACAGTCATCTGCCAATGAGCGTTTAAGTTGCTTCCACACCTTGGCAACTGTGAGCAAAGCAGCTGTGAATATAATGGTGCTTATGTCCCTTCTAATTAGTTGTTTTTATGTCCTTTGGCTATTTGCCTAGGAGTGGCATTGTGAGATCATATGGTATTTCCATTTTCCTTGTTTTCCAAAAGGGGCTTCACTAACTTGCATTACTACCAACAGTATAACAGAGTCCCCTTTTCTTTTTTTTTAAAAGTATTTTATTTATTTTATTTTCGAGAGAGATGCAGAGAGAGTAAGGCACAGAGAGAAATACCAGAGCACCGCACAGCTCTGGCTTATGGTGGCGTGGGGGATTGAACCTGGGACTTTGGAGCCTCAGGCAGGCATGAGAATCTCTTTGCATAACCACTATGCTATCTACCCCCACCAGAGTCCCCTTTTCTCCACATTCTTGCCAGCACTTATCATTTCCTGTTTTGATGTAGGCCATCCTCATGGGTGTGAGGCGATGTCTTATTGTGGTTTAATTTGCATCTCTCTGGTGATAAGCGAAGTGGAATATTTTTTCATAAGTCTGTGGGCTGTCTGTATATCTTCACCAGGAAATTGTCTATTCAAACCTCTTGCCCACTTCCTAAAGAGTATTTATTGGGGCCAGGCAGTAGTGCAGCAGGTTAAGTGCACATGGCGTGAAGCGCAAGAACCAGCAGAAGAATCCTGGTTGAAGCCCCCGGCTCCCCTTCTGCAGGTGGTGAAGCAGGTCTGCAGGTGTCTATCTTTCTCTTCCCCTCTCTGTCTTCCCCTCCTCTCTCCATTTCTCTCTGTCCTATCCAACAATTACGACAGCAATAACAATAATAATATCGACAACAAGGATAAAAAAAATCAACAAGGGCAAAAAAAAAAAAGGGAAAAAATAGACTCCAGGGGCAATGGATTTATAGTGCAGGCACCAAGCCCCAGCAATAGCCCTGGAACCAAAGCAAAAAAAAAGTATTAATTAATTTATTTTGGGTAGAGACAGAGAAATGAGAGGAAAGGAGGAGATAAAGAGGGACAGAAAGAGAGACACCTGCAGCACTGCTTTACCACTTGTGAAGCTTCTTTCCTACAGGTGGGGACCAGGGGCTTGAACCTTGTGCACTATAACCTCGATCCTTGTGCACTTTCAACCAGCTACACCAGCATCTAGTCCTCTTTTAATTGGGTTATTATTATTATTAGCCTCCAGGGTTATTGCTGGGGCTCAGTGCCTGCACCATGAATCCACTGCTTCTGGAGGCCATTTTTCCCCCTTTTGTTGCCCTTGTTGTAGTCTTGTTGTAGTTATTATTGTTGTTGTTGATGTCGTTCGTTGTTGGATAGGACAGAGAGAAATTGAGAGAGGAGGGGAAGACAGAGAGGGGGAGAGAAAGAGAGACACCTGCAGACCTGTTTCACCGCCTGTGAAGCAACTCCGATGCAGGTGGGGAGCCGGGGCTCGAACCGGGATCCTTATGCTGGTCCTTGTGCTTTCTGCCACATGCGCTTAACCCGCTGTGCTACCGCCTGACCCCCTATTATTATTATTTTTTAGCCGTATGTTTTTTTTTTAAAGATTTTATTTATTAATGAGAAAGATAGGAGGGAGACAGAACCAGGCATCTCTATTGCCTGTGCTGCTGGTGAATGAACTTGGCACCTCATGCTTGAGAGTTCACCACTGCACTACCTCCTGGACCACTTGTATGATTTCTTTATAGATGTCTAATATTATCCTCTTGTCAGATGTGTGATGTGCAAATATCTTCTCCCAATTTCTGGATTGCCTTTTTATCTTTGTGGAATTTTCTTTCAACGTATAAAAGCTTTTCAGCTTGATGTTAGTTATATTTTTGGTTTCATATGTCCATGGGGTTGAGTCTCCAAATGCATCTTTGATCTTAAGGTCCTGAAGTATCCACCTATGTTTTCTTCTATGTATTTTATAGTTTCAGAACTAATATCCAGATATTTGACTCATTTTGAGTTAATTTAGATGTATAGTGTTAGGTGATGATCTAGTTTCATTTTTCTTGTGGGACTCCATTCAATAGTTTTTGCAAGGTTTGTCTAGTAGTGACAAATTCTTTAAGTTTCTCTGTGTTTGAAAACACCTTCGGGTCTGCTCAGTGGTGCACTTGCTTGAACATACATATTACCATGTGCAAAGACCCAGGTTCATGACCCTGCTCCTCATCTACAGGCAGGATGCAACATGAGTGGGGAAGCAGGTCTTCAGGTGCCTATCTTTTTCTGTTCTTCTCTACCTCCCCTACCCTCTCAATTTCTGTCCTATCAAAGTAGAAAGAAAAAAAGGGGGAAAACTGGCCACCAGATTTGGTGGACTCATAGCACTGGTACTGAGCCCCAATGACAACCCTGGTGGCAATAAAATATATGCACAAAACATGATTATTTCTCCTTATCTGCAACGTAGAGTACCATGGCTGGTAGTACTTATGTTGGAATGCTTTGCGTATGTTGTCCCACTCCCTCCTCTTGCCTCTAGAGTTTGTGTTGGGAAGGAAATCTGATGAAAGCCTACCTATGACTACCTATATAAGCTACTTTCTTCCTTTCCCTAGCAACCTGCAATATTTTTTCTCTAGCCTTGAGTTTTGGTAATTTTACAGTGATGTGTCTTGGTGTAGGTTGTTTTGGATTCAGAAATTTGGTTTTTTTCTGAGATCCCTGGATGTCTATGTTCTGAACATTGCCAAGATGCGGAAATCTTTCTGCTTCTGGTTTCTTTGACTATGGTCTCTGCTACCTTTCTCTTTTCTTCTCTCTTTAGCAATCTCTTTGGATTTCCTTTCCTTTCTTTCTCTTTAAGTATTTACTTATTTTTTTAAATTCATTTTAATGAAAAAGATTCAAAAAGAAAGGTACAGTGAGAGAGAAATACTAGACGACTGCTCAACTCTGGCTTATGGTTGTGCTGGGAATTGTCCCTGGGACCTCAGAGCCTCAGACAAGAAAGTCATTTGTATAGCCATTATGCTGTGTCCCCAGCCTGAAATTAGTCTTTCTAATGGAGTCTTCCATTTTATGGAGACTTGTATAATTTTTTCCTAGGCCTTTCTACTCCAAATTCTTTGAATTTAGAGTGTGTTCACTATATCCTCTATTCCTGATATTCTCTCCTCTGTCTCATGGACTCTACTTCCTAGATTGTCATTTGAGTCTGATTTGCATTCAAAATATCCTTCAGACTCTGTAACTCTGTCTGGAATTGTTCTTGTACATTTTCTATTGCCTTGTGGAGAAAAAAACACTCAAGTCCTGAATATGATACTCTATTTTAAGTTTAGGTTCTTGAATTGCCCGTTGATAAGTCCTCCCGTTGCGTATATTCCTGGGATTCATTTGTAGCCATTCTTTCTACAGCTCCAGCTTTAGTATTAATTTGGGATGTCAAAGTTTTTCTGTTCGTGCTTCCAGTGTGGTTGCTATTGCTGAGCCAGCTGGTGGCACTGTGGGTGTATTTTCTTTCCATCTGTATATTGTGGGGGGAGTGGTTGATATCAGTGAGGTAATTTGACTATATTGATACCTAAGAGGTGTGGGGAGTGTATCCAGACTTCTAGGGACTAGTGGTGTAGACACTGGGTTTTTTGGTTTGTTTTGTTTTGCTTGTTGTTTGTTTTCTCTCCCCCACCCCTGCATACATGAAAGAGTATTGCTCGTTTTCCAAGCCACTGCCTGGACTCAGTTATCCACAGGTATCTGTTGGGGGTGGATATGTAATGCATCACTTTACCATCGGTTTTTCATGGAGTTAATTTTCTGCCACACTGGTGAACCTTTGCCAGGATAGCTTAGCCGGAGAGAGAGACAAGGAACTTTTTCGGTGTGGTAACACAATTCTTTATTGATGCCAGTGCCCCAGAGTCAGGTGTGAGTACAGTGGGTTTAGGCCACGTGGTGCTAGAAAAATGGCCACCTCCCGCTATGCACGCCAGCCCTTCTCCAGGTCAGGCTGCGGAAGAGAAAAGAGAGTGAAACCAGGAACATAGCGGGCTTTTTAGGGTAAAAACGGTAGTGGCAAATCAGGAATGGGATTAGCTAGGAACAGGATTAGCTAAGGTGGAGAAAACAAGGCACTCTGGAAAGGTAGAAGGCTGGCAGGATTTATGTACCCCGCAGGCATGGGTGGGGATTTTTCAGGCAAAACAATGATTATGTAAATAGGCCATAGTATCAAGCAATGCAGGGGAGGTGGCATAATGCCCAACAAACCTTTTTGAGCAATCTTGTACTCAGTTTCCTTGAAGGCAAGGGTCAAGAACCTGAGATTCTTAGTTCTACCATAGCTCTGTGTTCCACTGTGTAGCCACCAAAATGGTGCCTGTGGCTGGCAAGTACACGTTCTTCTGAACTGGCACTCTTACCTCCTGCCCTCTTCCAACTACTGGCCATGCACATGCATGCTTTATCTCTGGCTATGTAGTTTTTTTCTTTCTTTCTTTCTTTCTTTCTTTCTTTCTTTCTTTCTTTCTTTCTTTCTTTCTTTCTTTCTTTCATATATATTCCCTTTTGTTGCCCTTGTTGTTTTTACTGTTATAGTTATTATTGTTGTAGTTATTGATGTCGTCGTTGTTGGATAGGACAGAGAGAAATGGAGAGAGGAGGGGAAGACAGAGAGGGGGAGAGAAAGATAGACACCTGCAGACCTGCTTCACCACCTGTGAAACAACTCCTCTGCAGGTGGGGAGCCGGGGGCTCAAACCGGATCCTTATACCCATCCTTGCCCTTTGTGCCACGTGTGCTTAACCTGCTGCGCTACCACCTGACTCCCTGGCTATGTAGTTTCTTTGGAAGTCTTCACTGTAGTTTGACGAGATCAGTGTGTTCTTCTGTTGGATTTCTAGTTGTCCCAAAGAGCTACTAGTGGCTGTTGTTAATTATAGCCATGCCTCTCTCCTCAAACACTTTAGGCATTCTCCTGAGGTATTATATGTGTTGTTTCTGATGGTTAGAATATTCCTCACAGACATTGTCCTGTTTCTTCACCTCCTTGGGTCTTTGCTCAAATGCCTCCATTCTGTGGAGTGCTCCCTAATTTACTCTAATAAAAATTGTTCACTTCACATCTCACCTCACTCTGCTTTTCCTTTTTCTCCCTCTGCTATTATATCTCCATAACATCAAACACTTTCTGGTATGCTACTAATTTTAACACGTTGATTGTAGAGCTTGTATCCCTAGAAACCGACATATACTAGATATTTAATATTTCCTGAGTGAAAGATTAAATGAAAGGTTACAGTTTGCCCAGCACTGGTCAAGGGAGAGGTGTCCTGCTCAGTTGATTCAAATATTGATCTACTTAATTGGTTGTCCAAGTGACCCCTGGAGGGCAGGAAGGCTTTTTTCATCATTGCATTTTAGCATCTAGAACAGTGTTGAATGAATATTAATTTCCTTGCATTTAGTTAGCATAAATAGTTCTCCTTCAGGGAGTCGGGTGGTAGCACAGCAGGTTAAGCACAGGTGGCACAAAGCACAAGGACCAGCTCAAAGATCCTTGTTCGAGCCCTCGGCTCCCCACCTGCAGAGGAGTGCTTCACAAGTGGTGAAGCAGGTCTGCAGGTGTCTATCTTTCTCTCTTTCTGTCTTCCCCTTCTCTCTCCATTTCTCTCTGTCCTGTCCAGCAATGATGACATCAATAACAACAACAATAATAACTACAACAATAAAACAAGGGCAACAAAAAGGGAATAAATATTTTTTTAAAAAAGTTCTCCTTCAGCCTAATAACCTCTGGATGAATGTGTACTTACTGAATTTCTGTACTTCTGCCTGAATCATGATGATTCCATTAAGATAATGCCTTAAAAATACATATATATATATATATATATATATATATATACATGTATATATCCCCTTTTTAACAAATTTATTTATGCATGAGAAAGATAGGAAGAGAGAAAGAATCAGACATCATTCTGGTACATGTGTTGTCAGGGATTGATCTCGGGACCTCATGTTGAGTATCCAATGCATTATCCACTATGCTATCTCCCACACCCCGATAATGCCTTCGTATGGGATCTGATTTTAGACTGGCCATGCTCTCTGCCACTTCTACCTTGACATCATATAATCTGAAAGTGTAAGGACTTCTAAACCTTTCTAATTCCCCCACATCCTAGAGTTAGGACTGAAGAACGGCCAATTGGCAAGATTCTGGTTGCTTCTAAATTTTTGTTGTTGTTTACCAGAGCACTGCTCAGCTCTGGCTGATGGTGGTGCAGGGGGATTGACCCTGGGACTTTGGAGTCCCAGGCATGTGAGTTTCTTTGCATAACCATTATGCTATCTGCCCCTGCCCGTTGCTTCTAAATTCTACTGATATTTTGAACACCAAATAGGAAGCTCTGCCCTGCTGCATTCTCACTTTCCTTATGACAGAAAACAGTGTCATGCAAACAAAGTCAAAGGGCCTGTTATCCTTTTAGAAATTGCAGACAAGACTGTGGTTGGCAGCAGGAACAAAAAGCAATGACAGGTGAAGACCTGAATGCTTACTTTGTGTCAGGTTCTGTTCTAGACACTTTTCATGTTTTAATTAGTTTAATCTCCATAAAAGTCTAATGGGGAAGGGAGTTGGGAGGTAGAGCAGCAGGTTAAGTGCATGTGATGTGAAGCCCAAGGACCAGAGTAAGGATCCCAGTTTGAGCTCCCGGCTCCCCATCTGCAGAGGAGTCACTTCACAAGCGGTGAAGCAGGTCTGCAGGTGTCTATTTCTCTCCCCCTCTGTCTTCCCCTCCTCTCTCCATTTCTCTGTCCCATCCAACAATGACAACATCAATAAGAACAACAATAATAACTACAACGACAATTAAAAAAAAAACAAGGGCAACAAAAGGGAATACAAAAAAATTCTAGTGGGAAAAATATTACTATGAAGGACCCTTTATAGAACAGTAAACTAAAACAGTGAGAAGTGCTGGAGAAACATCTCTCAGGACTGGTAAATGCCACAGTCAGAATGCCTACTCTTTTGATTACTGTACTCCACTGCCTTTTTGTCAAATGAAAAAGGAGAGGAACTTAGCATTTTTGTCAAATGAAAAGGAGAGGAGAGAAAAAAGAAAAGAAAAGAAAAGTAATTGGGATTCCATCCCTGTAATCCTGTCATTATGAAAGTACCATAGTAACCCAAGCAATTTCTTTGGCATCAGCCCTACTGCCATTTTTGTGTGTAAGAAACAGGCTAACTAGCTTCCCAGATACTTTGTCACTCATCTTAGGCAAGCAGACACCTTGGAACACTGCCAAACCACTGCTTGCATCTTGCCTTCACTAGCTCCTACTTTTTTGTTGCATTCTGCAGGGGCTTTCCCTAGAGCATTACTTAACTTTCCCGCCTCTCCATATCAACCCTATTCTAGTCTAGATGTCTAAACTTGGCTGTTTTTCCCATCTACTAATGTCCCTTACTTATTATTATTGTCTGGTTCTCTGCTAGGTTTTAATGTCTCCGAGGACAAAGATTTCATCTGCCTTGCTTGTTGTTCTGTCCTTACTAAATAATGTCTAGAAATTGTTTTCGGTGTCTGGCAATTGGAAGAGTTCAGTACAAATGTTCAGAATGATGAAAAGTGTTTTTTTCATTTTCTTTTTTTTTAATTTTCCCCCTCTCATATTAACTAAATAGTGATTTATATGACTATAAATTAATATGAGTGTACATAAACACCATTCCCACCAAAAGACTATGTCTCATCTCATCCTCCACTTTACCCACCACTCCGTGAAGCCGAACGTCCACCCTCACCCTCAACCCAGGTTTTTAAAAAAATATTTATTTATTTATTTATTTATTTATTCCCTTTTGTTGCCCTTGTTGTTTTATTGTTGTAGTTATTTTTGTTGATGCCATCGTTGTCGGATAGGATAGAGAGAAATGGAGAGAAGAGGGAAGACAGAGAGGAGGAGAGAAAGATAGACACCTGCAGACCTGCTTCACCACTTGTGAAGCGACTCCCCTGCAGGTGGGGAGCTGGGGGCTTGAACCAGGATCTTTGAGCTGGTCCTTGTGCTTTGCACCACCTGCGCTTAACCTGCTGCGTTACTGCCTGACTCCCTACCCAGGGTTTTTACTTTGGTGCCCTATTCCAAATTCAGTCAAATCCTGCTTTGAGTTTCCCTCTCTGTTTTTCTTTCTTTAGATTTTTTTAGGTTTTTTTTTTTCTTCTTTAGATTATGTGCAATCATAACCGTAACTTGAGCTGAGTTTTCTTGAGGTCAGGACTTGTTCATCTGTTTAGAAATGGCAGATAATTTTCTTCTTGTCTGCCTTCCACATTTTGAGTTTCATCTTATCGCCTACGCCACAATCTCATATGTAGTCAGTGCCTCTTTCTGCTTCAGACTCAGTTATCACCAGCTGCTATGTGATCAATGTCTTGGTAAGGTTTTTCATGTATCTGTGCTCATTTAAATAGAGATACCTTCCCTTTTCTTTAGCTATATAACTAATGTGCCTAACCAACTTGTGCATGATCAAAATAAAAAAAAAAAAAAGAAATGTACTGATTTATTAATCACTATGGTGGAGGGAGAGACCTAGAGCATCACTCTGGCTCACATGATGCTCTAACTTGGGGCCTCAGAGTCCAATGCTGTAGTCATTGCACCATTTCCCAGACTATGTGTATGATCACATTTTAAATTTGTTAACTGGGTTGTTCTAAATTTAGTTTTATTTTCTTCCTTCCTTCCTCCCCTCCTTCCTCACTTCCTTTCTTCATTTCTTTCTTTTCTCCTTTCTTTCTTTCTTTCTTCCTTTCTTTCTCTCTTTCTTCCTTTCTTTCTACCAGAGCACTGTTGAGCTCTGGCTTATGGTGGTGCAGGGGGGGATTGAAACTGGGACTTCAGAACCTCAGGTATGAGACTCTCTTTGCATAACCATTATGCTGTCTACCCTCTGCCCTTCTTCCTCTTCTTTTTTTTAATAAAATATTTTAATTTATTCATTATTGGATAGAGATAGAGAGAAGTTGAGAAGGGAGAGGGAGATAGAAAGGGAGAGAGACAGACACCTGCAGGCCAGCTTTACCACTCGTGAAGCTTCTCCCCTGCAGGTGGGACCAGGGACTTGAACCCAGGTCCTTATGCACTGTTATGTGAACACTTAACCAGGTGCACCACCACCCGGCCCCAATTTAGTTTTTTAAATATTTATTTATTTATTTGTTTGTTGCTCTTGTTGTTTTATTGTTGTAGTTGTTGTTGGATAGGACAGAGAGAAATGGAGAGAGGGAACACAGAGAGGGGGAGAGAAAGATAGACACCTGCAGACCTGCTTCACTGCCTGTGAAGTGACTCCTCTGCAGGTGGGGAGCCAGGAGCTTGAACAGGGATCCTCACGCCGGTCCTTGTGCTTTGTGCCATGTGCGCTCAACCCACTGCGCTACCGCCCGACTCCCCCCAACTTAGTTTCATTTTCCATGTATAATGTTGTTTCCCTTCTCCTTTCTGATCTTTGTCTACTAGTTCATAAGTAATACCTGTAATTTTAAAATCTTGTAAACTGTTACTATATATAAATTAAATTTATTATTTATTATTATTATTTTTTTACAACCACCACACCTTCTCCCAAGAATAAGGAAGGGAACAAAAGCAATTGAGATAATTCAGCACATGTGTTTAGAAGACAGCATGGTTGGAAGGCAGGTGACTGATTTGGCCGAGTGGAGGACATTGATGCTTAAGTGCCTAGAGAGAAAGGACCTATAGGAAGAAAATCCATTTAATAGCAAAGGGGTGTGAAATTAAAAGCCATACTTGTTTCTTCCATACCTGCTTTACTAAATCAAGAAAAAGTGCAAAAGGAAGCCTACAAAAAAAATTGATAAAACAGAGCCAGTCAGTAACCCACTGAATAGAGCACACTCAGCTTGTGACTAATCAGGTCCCATTGGTTCAGAAAGGCTGGGAGGGAGCCTGCCCCTCAGGAGTGAGGAAAGGGAAGAGAGCAAGAGGCTCCTTAGTGAGTTTGCCTGGGGGGCAGTGGGAAGGAAGAGCAAACACAGTGGTTCAGGGAGAGAAATGTTGGGCATGGAAGAGTGATGCCCAGAATGCGTTTTCTATCTTTCTTCTCCTTCCTTCTTTCCTTTCTCCCTCCCTCCCTTTTTTTTCTTCCTTTCTCCTTCTTTCCTTTTTATTTCCTTCCTTCCTTCCTTCCTTCCTTCCTTCCTTCCTTCCTTCCTTCCTTCCTTTTCTTTCCTTCCCTTGTTTCTCTCTCTCTCACTTGCTTTTTTTTTTTTTTTGACTTATTTATAAAATGGAAATACTGACAAGACCATAGGATACGAGGGGTGCAATTCCACACAATTCCCACCACCAGAACTCCATTATGCCATCCCCTCCCCTGATAGCTTTCCTATTCTTTATCCCTCTGGGAGTATGGACCCAGGGTCATTATGAGGTGCAGAAGGTGGGAGGTCTGGCTTCTGTAAATGCTTCTCTGCTGAACATGGGCGCTGGCTGATCAATCCATACTCCCAGTTTCTCATTTGCTTTTTAAATTTTTATCTTATGAAAGGGACCAGACGGTGGCACACCTGGGTAAGTGTACACATTACAGTGAGTAAAGACCTGGGTTCAGGCCCCCAGTCTCCACTTGGAGGGGAGATGCTTCACAAGTGGTGAAATAGTGTTACAGGTGTCTCCGTCTCTCTCTCTCTCCCTTTCCCTTCCCCTCAATTTCTCTCTCATTCTATCCAAAATAATAAATACAAATTGAGAATGTGTTCAAATAATCAGTAAATTATCAGTACTACATGTTCTGCCCACTTAAAATTTTTTTAATTTATTTCCGAGAGAGAGAGAAAGACAGAACCAGAGCATCACTCTGACACATAAGCATCACTCTGACACACTTTGATTGAACTCAGCATCTTAGGCTTGGGAATCTAACGCTTTGTTCGCCATTATCTCCTTTATATGTTATTATGTCCCACCCACTTTTTTCTTCTACAAAGATAATCAAAAGATTTTGCTGAGAAAGCACAGAAGTGCACTGGCCTGTGATAATGTTTTTAGCATTCTCTTCTTCTTTCATCTTGCCCCTTCAATAAAGCACATATCAGGAACCCACAGAGAATAACGGTGTATTCCAAGATGTCTCAGAAAAGCAGTATTAGCAAGCTTGAGAAGGGGAAGGAAGATATTTGACTTCCTGAGGTTAACAAGTTGACTTTTTTTTTGAAGTCCTGTCCAAATTCAGCATTTTTCTTTTGATTGTAGCATTCTCATGTGACTATTAATAGTAAAATACTTAAGACATTCACAATAATATAAAAAGCCAGAGGGGGCTGGGTGGTAGTGGACCCAGTAGAGTATACATGTTACAATGTTCAAGA
The DNA here is from genome assembly GCF_950295315.1 of Erinaceus europaeus. Lineage (NCBI taxonomy): Eukaryota > Metazoa > Chordata > Mammalia > Eulipotyphla > Erinaceidae > Erinaceus > Erinaceus europaeus. The sequence continues at coordinate 26,730,904 of NC_080168.1, forward strand.
CCCTGACCCCACCTGCAGGGGAAACTTCATGAGCAGTGAAGCAGTGCTGCAGGTGTCTCTCTTTTTCACTCCCTTCCCATCCCCCTCAATTAATTAATTTAATATTATAATCAACATTAAATAAATATTTTAAAATATTAAAACTGGCAATTCTCTGGCCTTTTCTTATTTGATTCTTTTTTTTCCTTCAGACTTTATGCCTATGCTAACAGATGCTTATTAAGACAAAACACCCACACCACACATCTTTTTGGTCCTCAGAATTAAAGCCTTTCTCTGATAAAGTTCAATACAATTTACTATGGTGTCTCTTTCTTTCTTTCTTTTTCTTTCTTTCTTTCTTTTTCTTCTTCTTCTTTTTTTTTTAACCAAAGTGCTGCTCAGCTCTAACATATGGTGGTGCAGGGGGTTGAATTTGAGACTTTGGAATCTTAGACATGAGAGTCTCTTTGCATAACTATTATGATCTCTATCCCTGCCGGGATTTTTTAAAAAATATATTTTTACTAGTGCTTTAATAGTGATTTACAAGAGTATTAGTTATTAGGGGTATAATCCACACCATCAACACTACTAATGTTCAGTGCCCCCACTCCCCTCCAATAGTAAACACCAGTGTTCTCCCAAGGTCATAGTTATGGCTTGAATATATATATATATTTTTTTTTCCCCCAAGTTCATGTGTTTCAATTCTCTGTATTCCACATTTGAGTGAAATAATCTCTTGGGATGGTTTTAAAAAGTACCATTACACATTTCTTCTCCCAAATAATGACATGTACTCCAATATATGAGTAAAACAGGTGAGGTAGTCAGTCATTCTGTCAGCTGTAATGCTGAGGTTCACATGCACATTGGGAAAATTCTTCAGCCTCTGTGTTGTGGCTCTGTCATGAATGTTGCCTTGGAGACCTTGGAAAACAATGCAGCTGACTCATGCCCTAACAGGAATTGTTGTTATCTAAACCCAGATATAGGCTGCTGAGATTCCAAACTGTACCTCAAGAAGGATCTCATCTCTGCTTAATTAAAGACTGTCAAAACATGGTTAACTCAGAAAAAAGAGTCATACTGGTGACTACGGAACAGCAGCAGCTGTGTTTCTCTCCTCTCCTCTCTCAGGTCAACTAGGAATACCAAAGGAGACCGCCTGGGACCACAATAAGGCAGGACTAAAATGACTTCAGGAACCCACCAAACCACTGGTGCAAACATGTGTGGCTCATGGACAGAGAGGAGCCTAAGGAGAGATTGAGTAGCTGGTAACAGTCCGCAGTTTGCCAGTTGAGGCACCACCTCCAGCCTGCTTTACCAACAAAAAGATTTTGGAAGGGAGGAGAGGACTCCCCTAAGACTCACCAAATGCCACTGTGAGTCTCCACTGCTGCTGCCCTCAGAATCTGGAGCAGCAGGGGGGGAGGCCCTGTGCTGACACCAGGGGACAGAGAACTAACCAGGAAACTCAGGAGAAGATCTGTACATTGGTGGCCTCAGGAGTCAGTGATTAAGCTAAGAGGCCTACTTATAGTTTAAAAGCTGTCAGGCTCCCATAACCTACGGGGAAGAAAAAGAACAAAAGATTAGTTATAGTCCCAAAATGTGGAAGCTCAACAGTACACTACTTAACAACTACTGGGTCAAAGAGGAAATAAAGGAAGAAATCAAAATGTTTCGAGAATTGAATGAAAATGAAGAAAGAAGCTTTCAAAATATTTGGGACACAGCTAAGGTAGTACTGAGAGGGAAGTTCATAGCCATACAAGCACACATTAGGAAACAAGAAAAAGCACAAATAAACAGCCTGATTGCACACCTTAAAGACCTAGCAGAAGAAGAACAAAGAACCCTAAAGCAACCAGAAGGACAGAAATAACAAAAGATCAATGAAAGTAAACGTTGGTTCTTTGAAAGAGTGAACAAAATTGATAAACCTTTAGCCAGACTCATAAAACAAAAAAGGGAGAAGACCCAAATAAATCAGACTGTAAATGAAAGAGCAGATATCACAACAGACACTGCTGAAATTCAACATATGATGTGAGGCTTCTATGAACAACTACATTTGACCAAGCTAGAGAACTTGAAAGAAATGGAGGATTTCCTAGATACCTACAAACTTCCAAAATCAAGTAAAGAAGAACTAGATAACATGAACAGGCCCATCACAGCGAACAAAATTGAAACAGTTATCAAAAACCTTCCCAAGAATAAAAGTTCTGGACCAGATAGTTTTACAAATGAATTCTACAAAACCTTCAAAGAAGAATACCTCTACTTTTGAAAACTCTTCCAGAAGATTGAAAACACAGGAATACTCCCTTCCAGCTTCTGTGAAGCCAACATCACTCTGATACCAAAAGCTGACAGGGACACAACAAAAAAAGAAAACTACAAACCAATATCTTTGATGAACATAGATACTAAAATACTGGACAAAATTCTAGCCAACCGGATACAGCAGTATATTTAAAAGGTTGTTCATCATGACCAAGTGGGGTTTATCCCAGGGATGCAAAGTTGGTTTAATATATGTAAATCAATCAATGTGATCCATCTTATCAACAAAAGCAAGATAAAAAACCACATGGTCATATTAATAGATGCAGAGAAAGCCTTTGACAAAAGACAGCATCCCTTTATGATCAAAACACTACAAAAAATGGGAATAGATGGAAAATTCCTGAAGATAGTGGAGTCTTTATATAGCAAAGCTCCAGCCAACATCATACTCAATGGTGAAAAACTGGAAGCATTTCCCTTCAGATCAGGTACTAGACAGGGCTGCCCACTATCACCATTACTATTCAACATAGTGTTGGAAGTTCTTGCCATAGCAATCAGGCAGGAGCAAGGGATTAAAGGGATACAGATTGAAAGAGAAAAGGCAAACTCTCCCTATTTGCAGAGGACATGATAGTATATATAGAAAAGCCTAAAGAGGGGAGTCGGGCGATAGCACAGCGGGTTAAGCGCATGTGGCACAAAGCACAAGGACCAGCATAAAGATTCCAGTTCAAGCCCCTGGCTCCCCACCTGCAGGGAAGTCACTTCTTAGGTGGTGAAACAGGTCTGCAGGTATCTATCTTTCTCTCCCCCTATCTGCCTTTCCCTCCTCTCTCCATTTCTCTCTGTCCTATCCAACAATGATGACATCAATAACAACAATAATAACTACAACAACAATAAAAAGACAATAAGGGCAACAAAAGGGAAAATAAATAAAATTTAAAAAAATTTTAAAAATCCTAAAGAATCCAGCAAGAAGCTTTTGGAAATCATCAGGCAATACAGTAAGGTGTCAGGCTACAAAATTGACATTCAAAAGTCAGTGGCATTCCTCTATGCAAACACTAAGTTAGAAGAAGACGAAATCCAGAAATTAATTCCTTTTACTCTAGCAACAAAACAATAAAATATCTAGGAATAAACCTAACCAAAGAAATGAAAGACTTGAGAGCAGCACGGCTTCCTTAGCTCAGTCCGGAGATGAGGCTTCCCAGCAGCAGCTGCCGCCAGCCAAACCCAACCCCCCCCCCCCCCCCCCCCCCGCCCATGGCCACCATGCAGTTTATGCTGCTTTTTAGTTGGCAGGGAAAGCTGTGACTGCAAAAATGGTATGTCTCATTATCAGACAAAGTGAAGAAAAAGATCACAAGAGAACTTGTTCAAACCGTTCTAGCTCGGAAACCTAAAATGTGCAGCTTTCTTGAATGGCTAGACTTGAAGATTGTTTACAAAAGCCATCAGGTGCCAGAGATGCTACCATGATGCCAACCGGACTTCCCTGGGCAGGTGACCCTACCAATGTATCCTGGAGCCCCACCTCCCCAGAGCCCTGCCCTACTAGGGAAAGAGAGACAGGTTGGGAGTATGGATTGACCTGTCAACGCCTATGTTCAGCGGGGAAGCAATTATAGAAGCCAGACCTTCCACCTTCTGCACCCCATAATGTCCCTGGGTCTATGCTCCTAGAGGGTTAAAGAATAAGAAGGCTATCAGGGGAGGGAATGGGATATGGAGTTCCAGTGGTGGGAATTGGTGTGGAATTTTACCCCTCTTAACCTATGGCTTCATCAGTTTTTTCATTTTATAAATAAAAACCTAAAAAAAAAAAGAAATGAAAGACTTGTATACTGAAAATTATGAGTCTCTACTCAAGAAAATAGAAAAAGAGACAAAGAAGTGAAAAGATATTCCATGTTCATGGTTTGGAAGAATTAATGTCATTAAAATGAATATACTAACCAGAGCCATATACAAATTTAATGTTATCCCCATCAACATCCCAACCACATGTTTTAGGAAAATAGAACAAATGCTACAAATGTTTATCTAGAATCAGAAAAGACCTAGAATTTCCAAAACAATCTTGAGAAGAAAGAACAGAACTGGAGGCAACACACTCCCAGATCTCAAACTGTATTATAGGGCCATTGTCATCAAAACTGCTTGGTACTGGAACATGAATAGACACACTGACCAGTGGAATAGAATTGAGAGCCCAGAAGTAAGCCCCCACACCTATGGACATCTAATCTTTGACAAAGGGGCCCAGACTATTACATGGGGAAAGCAGAGTCTCTTCAACAAATGGTGTTGGAAACAATGGGTTGAAACATGCAGAAGAATGAAACTGAATCGCTGTATTTCACCAAATACAAAAGTAAATTCCAAGTGGATCAAGGACTTGTATGTTAGACCACAAGCTATCAGATATTTAGAGGAAAATATTGGCAGAACTCTTTTCCGCATAAATTTTAAAGATATCTTCAATGAAACGAATCCAATTACAAATAAGACTAAGGCAAGCATAAATCTATGGGACTACATCAAATTAAAAAGCTTCTGCATAGCAAAAGAGACCACTACCCAAACCAAGAGACCCCTCACAGAACAGGAGAAGATCTTTAAATGCCATACACCAGACAAGAGTTTAATAACCAAAATATATAAAGAGCTTGCCAAACTCAACAACAAGAAAACAAATAACCTCATCCAAAAATGAGGAGAGGACATGGACAGGATATTCACCACAGAAGAGATCCAAAGATCCCAAAGGCCAAGAAACACATGAAAAAAATGCTCCAAGTCTTTGATTGTCAGAAAAATGCAAATAAAGACAACAGTGAGATACCACTTCACTCCTGTGAGAATGTCATACATCAGAAAAGGTAACAGCAGCAAATGCTGGAGAGGTTGCGAGGTCAAAGGAACCCTCCTGCACTGCTGGTGGGAATGTCAACTGGTCCAACCTCAGTGGAGAATAGTCTGGATTACTCTCACAGGGCTAGAAATGGACCTACCCTATGATCCTGCAATTCCTCTTCTGGGGATATATCCTAAGGAACCCATTACACTCATCCAGAAAGATTTGTGTATACCTATGTTCTTAGCAGTACAATTTTTAATAGCCAAAACCTGGAAGCAACCCAGGTGTCCAACAACAGATGAGTGGCTGAGCAAGTTGTGGTCTATATACACAATGGAATACTACTCAGCTATTAAAAATGGTGACTTCACCGTTTTCAGCCCATCTTGGATGGAGCTTGAAGAAATCATGTTAAGTGAAATAAGTCAGAAACAGAAGGATAAATATGGGATGATCTCACTCTCAGGCAGAAGTTGAAAAAAAGATCAGAAGAGAAAATACAAGTAGAACCTGAACTGGAGTTGGTGTATTGAACCAAAGTAAAAGACTCTGGAGTGGGTTGGTGGGGGGGAGAATATAGGTCCCGAAAGGATGACAGAGGACCTAGTGGGAGTTGTATTATTATGTGAAAAACTGAGAAATGTTATGCATGTACAGACTATTGTATTTACTGTCGAATGTAAAACATTAATCCCCAATAGAGAAATTAAAAAAAAAAAACATGGTTAACTCAGATATAGAACTTACCTCTGGTGTTAAAACTAATTCTACTAAGACACCTGGCTTAGCAGACACCTGCAGACCTGCTTCACCATTTGTGAAGTGACTCCCCTGCAGGTGGGGAGCTGGGGGCTCAAACTGGGATCATTACTCTGGTCCTTGCGCTTTGAGTCACCTGCGCTTAACCTACTGCTCTACCACCTACTCCGTTTTTTAAAAATTTTATTTTGATAGATCAGAGAGAAATTGGGGTGGGGATGTAGAGTGGGAAAAAGAGAGATACCTGCAGCCCTTCTTCACCACTTGTAAAGCGTCTCCCCAGAGGTAGGGATAAGGGGTTGAACCCTGGTTTTTTGCACATGGTTATGTGTGTACTTTACCAGGTGTGCCACTGCCTTGTCCCAGTATCTGTTATTTTTATTTTATTTTTTGATAGCTACAGAGAGAAATTGAGAGGGGAGGAGGAGGTAGAGAAGTTCTTGATGGATAGGAGTTAAATAATATGCTGCTGATGTTTTTTGCCTCGGGGGTTATTGCTGGGGCTCAGTGCCTGCCCACTGCTTCTGGTGGCCATCTTTTCTATTTAATTGGATAGTATAGGGAGGAATTGAGAGAAGAGGAGAAGACAGTGAGGGAGAAAGATAGATACCTGCAGACCTGCTTCACAGCTTGTGAAGCGACGCCTCTACAGGTAGGGAGCTGGGCTCAAACTCCAGTCCTTCCGCGGGTCTTTGTGCTGTTACTATGTGTGGTTTAACGTGGCGTGCCACCGTCCAGCCCCATAATTTTTTTTCCAAGAAGAAAGAACAAAGATTATATGGAACATACAGATGGCACACAAAAAGTTTTGAACTTTCTCTAAGCCTGTGAATATAGTAGCTACTTTGCTGGATCATTGTGAGGGTGAACTGAGGTCATTGTGAAAGATTGCTAAGTAGATAGCAATGTCATGCTATCTTATTATATCCAATTAATAGATATTTTTATATCACCAAGAAGGAATTACTCATTAAACCACTACATGATGGTTTTATATTACCAAAACAATTTTCTACTTATTAAAAAATGGTTAAGACTTATTTCATTTTACAGTCAACAGTAAATACAATAGTTTGTACATGCATAACATTTCCCGGTTTTCCACATAAATACAAACCCCACTAAGTCTTCTGTCATCCTTTTCCAGGACCTGTACTCTCCCCCTCCACCCCACTCCAGAGTCTTCTACTTTGGCGCAATACACCAATTCCAGTTCAGGTTCTACTTGTGTTTTCTCTTCTGATCCTGTTTCCTGTTTTTCAACTTTTGCCTGAGAGTAAAACATTAATACACCAATGAAGAAATTTTAAAAATCATATAAAAAAAAGAAGAAAAAAAAAGAAAAAGAGGCAATTAAATACAAATGTAGACAGATGGTGGTAGAGTTGATAGTTAACCCATGTCTGCAACCTTGGGAGTGGTTTGCAATGGAGGCATTGGGGATTCAGAACTCTTGTGGTGGGAGTGATGTGGAGCTGTACTCCTCTTGGCATGTAATTTCGCAAATAAATATTTAATCACCAATAAAAAGTGAGGTAGTTATTTCATCAGTAAATAAATAAGTAAAATCTTAAAAATAAAAATAAAATAAACACAAGGGGGGGCAAGTTAGTGGCTGGGAGGTAGAACATACGCCTTGCATAAGTGAAGCCCTTAGTTTGATCCCTGGCACTGCATTTAAAAGACAAAGACAGGGGTTGGGGCAGTAGTGCAGCAGATTAAGCGCACATGGCACAAGTACAAGAACCAGGGTAAGGATCCTGGTTCAAGCCCCCAGCTCCCCACCTGCAGGGGGGGGTCACTTCACAAGCAGTGAAGCAGGTCTGCAGGTGTCTATCTTTCTCTCCTTCTCTCTGTCTTCCCCTCCTTTCTCGATTTCTCTCTGTCCTATTCCAGCAACAATGACAGCAATAACAACAACAATGATAATCACAGCAAGGATAAGCAACAAGGGCAACAAAAAGGGGAAAAATAGCTTCCAGGAGCAGTGGATTTGTGGTGCAGGCACTGAGCCCCAGCAATAATCCTGGAGGAAATAAATAAATAAATAAAACAAAACAAGATTTATTTTGAGGGATTTCAATAATCATATGTCATCCTCAGGGTATCTATTATAGAGCTAGGGGAGGGGGCTGGGTGGTGGTACCCTTGGCTGAGCTCACATGCTACAGTGCGCAAGGAAACGGGTTGGAGCACCTGGTCCCCACCTGCAGAAGGGAAAGCTTTGCAAGTAGTGAAGCAGTGTTGCAGGTGCCTCTCTGTCTCTCTCCCTTTCTATCACTTTCTGGCTATTTCTATCCAATTAATAAAGATAATTTAAAAAAATTTGAAAAGTAGGGAAAGGGCTGAGAAAATAGTGGTTATGCAAACACACTTTCATGCCTGAGGCTTTGATATACTTGGCTCAATCCCCATCACCACTGTAAACTGAGCAGTGTTTTGACTTTTTTTTCTTTTCATTCTATCTTTTTTTTTTTTTTAAGGTAAATATAATAAAATTCTTCAAGAGATTTCTAGAATTTTTTTTCAGAGCCTGATTCTTTAGAATATCTTTCTGATTTAAAAACACAGGTTTCTGTGTTTCTCACAGTGCTTTTTCCGTGATATCAAGTGCTATAAATTAGAAACACAGCAACTCTAAAATGCACCCCTCTGCCAAATTTCAAATTTTCCTTCTAATCACTAACACCCACTCTCCTTGTGCTTCTTCTGTCTTACCAGAAAGTGTCTACAGAAAATGTTCTCAGGCAACAAAGAAACTCCTACTCTTGTCTGAATGCTTGCTCTCTGCCTGCTTCTTCCATAGTCTTCCCACATTTGATCATGTTAACAACGTGATAGTCCTGGCTCAGGACATAGGCTCTAAAGTCATCCTTGGTTCTCCTGTCTCTCACATTCTCCATAAGCCAGTCCTCCAAGATTCTAGATCCAGAATTTGGCTCCCATCTGCTCTCCTCTGTAACTACTTTTCTATCCTGAGGCATCATCGTCTCTCACCTATAATTACCTCCTAACAGGTTTTTTTCTGCTTCTGTCTTGGCCCCTGTACAAATCTATTGACACAGTGGTCTCAGTCAATCTTGCAAAAACTAAGACATAGTCTGTCTCTGCTCTGTTCAAACTCAGAGATTCCTTCTCATTTACTCAGAATAAAAACCTTAATGTAAGGGCCCTGAGGTAATTAGGCAATCCTTAATGATTCATTTCTCTCATACCCTCCCTTCTGGGACATATTGCTCCAAAATTACTTGGCCCTTAACTACGCTGTTGACTGGCTACGAAAGAAGGGCAAATGCTAGAAGAAGCCCAGAGAGTCTTGGTTCTGTTTCCTCTGCCTGGAAACCTCACCCTCTAGAACTACAGAATTAACTCTTTCACCCCCTTGAATCTTTGCTCAGATCTGATGTTCTTATCAAAGATACCCTTGACCCGAACCCCCCTTTTTACGCAAGCTCACCCCAGCCCTTCAACCTACTCCACATTTTCTTTTTCTATATCTATATTTCTTTTTTCTATATCAAAGAAATTTGCTATAGAATATTATCATTTATTATCTTTTTTTTTCAGCAAAGCAAGTTGAAAGTCTTTGGTGTGCTCAGTGACGATTTTCAAGCTTCTAGAACAGTGACAAAATAGTATTAATTCCCTAAAATAGACCTACTAGCTATTTCCAAAATGGAGAACCCAAATATTTTATATATTTTTAAAAAATATTTTTATTTATTTATTATTGGATAGAGACAGAGAGAAATTAAGAGGAGGAGGAGATAGAGAAGTAGAGAGACAGAAAAACAGAGGGATACTTGTAGCCCTGCTTCAAGTGAAGTTTCCCCCAAGCAGGTGGGGACCAGGGGCTTGAACCTGGATCCTTGCACACTGTTATGTGAGCATTTAACTAGGTGGGCCAACACCTGGCTCTGAGACCCCAAATCTTCATCTGCAATATTCCAGCCTTTAGATTCTTGATTAGTCAACAATTTGTTCGGCTTTGAATATTAACTCTTTTTTTTCAGCCACCAGGTTCCAGATGCTACCATGATGCCAACTGAACTTCTCTAGGCTGATGACCTCACCAATGTATCCTGGAGCCCTGCTTCCCCAGCGCTCTGCCCCACTAGGGAAAGAGAGAGACAGGCTGGAAGTAAGGATTGACCTGGCGGGGAAGCAATTACAGAATTCCATCAGAATTCCGTATCCCACCCCATCCCCTGACAGCTTTCCTATTCTTTAACCCTCTGGGAGTATGGACCCAAGGTCATTGTGGGATGCAGAAGGCTGAAGGTCTGTCTTCTGTAATTGCTTCCCCGCCGAACATTGACAGATCGATCCATACTTCCAGCCTGCTTCTGTCTTTCCCTAGTGGGGAAGGGCTCTGGGGATGCGGAGCTCCAGGACACATTGGTGGGGTTGTCTGTCCAGGGAAGTCTAATTGGCATCATGCTGGCATCTGGAACCTGGTGGCTGAAGAGAGACTTAACATACAAAGCCAAACAAATTGTTGACTAATCATGAACCTAAAAGCTGGAGTAGAGCAGATGAAGATTTGGGGTGTGTGTGTGTGTGTGTGTCTCCATTTTGGTGCAAAGTACTTTTTTTACGCCCTGTTTCAAATGAACATTTACACTGAATACCCTCTGCCAATTATAGTTGAGAGTATCAAGTCACATTCTGTAGGTAATATACTTTGCAAAAAACTTCTTTTTTTTTAAACAAAGTTTATCTCTGTCTGGGTGTACTACATTACTATTGGAAGCACTGATAATATAATTCATGGTCAGACTGCATAAACCAGGAATTTTAGCTTGACCAGCCAAGGCCAAGTTTTAGTTAATGGAGTGTCCAGTAATGCCAAGGCTAAAATTCAGCTAGTCAAAATAATAGTTCAGGAAGTTTACAGTGAATATATTTAGAAAAGGACGCAATCACACACATACACACACACACACACACACACACACACACACACACACACACACACACTTTTTCCCCTTTCATTTTGAGGTATTCTAGGACCTTAGCTATTTTGGTACCTGGTATCAGACACAAATCCATATGAGCACAATATAAGATTTATGTGCTCTTAACAATATGTGCCATCTGTAGATTCATATGTAAGTAATTAGATAATTTGATGTCAAGCTCCACTGTTTTTTTAGCTGTTGGAAGAGTGTCTGTGCTGTCAACATGTAAATATAACATGCTGAGAATTTTACATTCTTAATATGTTTGCTTTAAACTTCAATAAGCAGAGACTGAAGTCCTTTATGCCTTTTCAATTCTCAATTCACAGAATTATCTAAGTGTAGTCTTTGATGGAATAATACATAGTAATTGATATGCATTACTTAAGTGTCTGAATCAAATAAATGTTGATCCCAAAGAAATATATGATTTTAGCTGCAAAGACTGGAGACCCCAAATTGAATGTACGGTATGTCTGACTCATCAAGTATCTTCATGAGAATTAACCCCTGAACCAATGTACAGGAGGATTTTATTTTATTTTTTAAATATCTCTTTTTTAAAAAAAGATTTTATTTCTTTATTTACTTATGAAGAAGATAGGAGGAGAGAGAGAAAGAGTCAGATATCACGTTTGTACATGTGCTGCCAGGGATTGAACTCAGGACCTCATGCTTGAGAGTCCAATGCTTTATCCACTGAGCTACCTCCCGGACCATCGTAGGATTTTTACAATTTCCTATTTATTTATTTATTTATTTATTTTTCCCTTTTGTTGCCCTTGTTGTTTTATTGTTGTAGTTATTATTGTTGCTGTTTTTGATGTCGTTCTTGTTGGATAAGACAGAGAGAAATGGAGAGAGGAGGGAAGACAGAGAGGGGGAGAGAAAGACAGACACCTGTCAACCTTCTTCACCTGCTTGTGAAGCGACTCCCCTGCAGGTGGGGAGCCAGGGGCTCAACTGGGATCCTTATGCCGGTCCTTGCACTTCACGCCACATGTGCTTAATCTGCTGCGCCCGACCCCTTACAATTTCCTTTTTTTCTTCAAAAAAAATATATTTTTAGTTTTTTTAAATCTTTATTTATTGGATAGAGACAGCCAGAAATCTAGAGGGAAGGGAGAGATAGAGAGGAAGAGAGACAGAGACACCTATAGCACTGCTTCACCACTCACAAAGCTTTCCTTCCACCTGCAGATTGGGACTGGGAGCTCGAACCTGGGTTCTTATGCACTGTAATGTGAGCGTCAACCAGGTGCACCACCACCCAGGCCCCCCACCCCCCCTACCCCCGCTTCCATTCAGTTGCTGGGGCTCAATGCTGGCATTAAGAATCCACTCCTAGGATTCTTAATCCTTTCTCTCTCTCTCTCTCTCTCCCTTCCTTCCTTCCTTCCTTCCTTCCTTCCTTCCTTCCTTCCTTTCTTTCTTTCTTTCCATTTCATTTAACAGGGCAGAGAGAAATTGAGAGGGGAGGGGAGACAGAGAAGGAGAGAGAAAGACATCTGCAGATCTGCCTCACTGCTTGTGAAACACCTCCCTTACAGCTGGGGAACAGGGGCTCAAACCTGGGTCCTTGCGCTTAGAACTATGTGAGTTTAACTGGGTGTGCCACCATCTGACCCCCCCAAATTTCTTTTGTAATAGACATCTAGAGTACTTCTAAATTTACCCAAGGAGTGGTAACGCAGGGCTGCAGGGAGGTGTCTCTCTGTCTCTTTCCCTCTCTATCTTCCCCACCCCTCTCAATTTCTCTCTGACTCTATCCAATAATAAATAAGTAATTAAAAAGAAAAAAGAAAAAGAATGCACTTGGGCTTCAGCCATTTGTCTAAATATGATTGTTAGCAGGGATACCTCAGTTCCCCTGAGAGATGGTCTCTCTCGTAGTGTGGCTTAAACTTTCTTACTTGAAGGCTTGGGGCTACAAGAGAGGAAATGAAAGTTCTAAGTCTCCTAAAGATCCTGGACTAGATATCAGATCCCTTCTGCTAGAATCTACCGATAAGTCATAATTTCAGTTCAGATTCCTGGATAGAGGAGATAAGACTGCACTATTTTTTTTAATATTTATTTATTCCCTTTTGTTGCCCTTCCTTTTTTATTGTTGTAGTTATTGTTTTTGTTATTGCTGTCATTGTTGGATAGGACAGAGAGAAATGGAGAGAGGAGGGTAAGACAGAGGGGGGAGGGAAAAATAGACACCTGCAGACCTGCTTCACTGCCTGTGAAGTGACTCCCCTGCAGGTGAGGAGCCAGGGGCTCAAACCGGGATCCTTGTGCCGGTCCTTGCACTTTGTGCCACCTGCGCTTAACCCGTTGCGCTACTGCCCGACTCCTGAAGCCTGCACTATTAATGGGAGGAACAACAAAGCCAGAATGTACATAGAGCATCTTACTATATTAAAGCTGTTTCTCACAGTGACTAACCTAAGTAAGAATGAGGGTGTCTGTATTAAGTAGGATTTCATAGAATTGTAAACATCGACACAACTCTGTTACTTGTGGAGTTTTATTCCTATCAAGGCCACAGTACACTTTGGATGAATTGCTTCCTATGTGTCTTGGTGCACCAGTAGGAAAGAAGGATGACAAGACCTGTCAGAGTCTTTGAAAGGTTTGGTGATGACTGAAAGGTCTTTTCCAAGCCTTTATTGACAGGAAAGCTCAATGGGGAGAACGCAGTGCAAAATTAGCTAAAAAAGTATTTCCCTCTTGACTTGGCTCTTTGGATTAAGGTTGTGGTGTCAACTTCTGAAAGTTCACATTTCCCCCAACTCTTCATCTGCACTATTCCAGCCCATAGGTCCATGATTGGTCAACAATTTGTTTGGCTTTGTATGTTAACTCTCTTGTCAACCACCAGGTTCCAGATGCTACATGATGCCAACCAGACTTCCCTGGACAGACAACCCACCAATATGTCCTGTAGCTCCGCTTCCCCAGAACCCTGTCTCACTAGGGAAAGAGAAGCAGGCTGGGAGTATGGATCAACCTGTCAACGCCCATGTTCAGTGGGGAAGCAATTACAGAAGCCAGACCATTAACCTTCTGCATCCCACAATGACCTAAGAATAGGAAAGCAATCAGGAGAGAGGATGGGATACAGACTTCTGGTGGTAGGAATTATGCAAAGTTGTACCCCTCTTATCCTACGGTTTAGTCAGTGTTTCCTTTTTATAAATAAATAAATAAATAAATAAATAAAAGTTCACATTTTAAAAATGTGTTCTAGGGGTGGGCAGAGGGCTTTGGGAGAAGCTGTGATGACTTACCCATATGACTCTGAAACTATATCTTTGAGATCTTAGGATTTTATAAAACACAGTGACAAAAATTAAAAAAATATATATTCATTTAAAATATATTTGTTTATTATTGGATAGAGACAGCAAGAGATTGAAAGCAGAGGGGGAGACAGAGAGGGAAAGAGACAGAGAGACACCTGCAGCACTGCTTCACCACTGGTGAGCTTCCCCCCTGCAGTTGGGGACCAAAGTTCTTGTTCATTGTAATGTGTGCACTTAACCAGGTACGCCACCACCTGACCCCATAAATATAAATATGTATATATTTTCTCATTCCTTGTGAATTAATGCTCTAAAGAGAAGTCAAGTTCATTGCATAACATTTTTATAAATGTTTTTCTCTAAGAGTTTTGAAATTAGGGTAGAGAAATTGAGAGTGGATGGGAAGATAGAAAAGGAGAGAAGGGTGGTCTGGGAGGTGGCGCAGTGGATAAAGTATTGGACTCTCAAGCATGAGGTCTTGAGTTCAATCCCCAGCTGTTGTTAAAATTCGTAGGCTCCAGCTGGGTTAGCTTCACGGGCGGGTAACAGAGACGCGGAGACAACGGCTGGGCAGGGAAGCTGTATTTCTTTATTCAAGAACAACGATTCATAAACTAAACCAAACTAATCACCAAACAGAACTCTGCTGTCTCTTTGCGGCACTCTCTCTTACTCGAACTCTCTAACTCTGCCACTCTGGAACTCTCCAACTTTTTAACTCTCGCGGGGTTCCTTGGGGCGGGGCCAAGCAGGCCCGCGAAATTAACAGGACTGATTCAATTCTCTTGGCAGGGGAGGGCTAGAACAAACCAATGTAAAGGATACGACACCCAGCAGCACATGTACCAGAGTGATGTCTGGTTCTTTCTCTCTCTCTCCTCCTATCTTTCTCATTAATAAATAAATAAAAATCTTTAAAAAAAAAAAAAAGGAGAGAAGGAGCAATACCTAGAGCACTGCTTCAACACTCTTGAAGTTGCCCCCCTGCAGGTGGGACCTGGGACTTGAACGTGGGTCCTTGTGCATGGTAATTGTACACTCAACTAAGTGTACCACCTCCCAGAAGCCCTTCATACGTGGCTGTATTAGGGCATTGGTAAGAGTCTCTACCCTCACCCCCAGTGAAATCTCTACAAGTACCTGAAATTTTACCAGCAGTGATTCATGATTTGTTTCTAGCATTGCTCATTTCCCCTGTCTTCATACTCAGTAACATCGTCTGGGAAGGGATGGGAAGGGTACGAAGTAAGTAGCATCATACTATGAATAATTCAGAGAACTCTTCTTTTAGAGAATTCTGTGTGTCCTGGATGCCTTGGAAGAATGGGGCTGGTGCTGAGAGTGGGAGTTAGAGCTTCCAGGAGAAAGGGGGGGGGGCAATAAAGGTAAAGGTCCCAAGCCAAGATTTCCTGGCCTCCTGGGGTCTGCTGCCAAGATAGCATGCATCAGGCTTAAATGATACTAAGGCCTCCAGTGCTGCAGCAGTTTTTCGTTCAGTATAGAGCATTTTGTTCCTATAATATGACACCCATGCACCTATTGTTTTTAATTCCCCCTAAACACGTCTCCACAGAGCATTTCCTTACTCTCCTTAGAAGAGTCCAGTAGCCTGTTGTGAGGTTTTCCCCTTATAATAACTTGTAACTTTTATGAGCTTTCTTTGGAATGAAGAAGGCTTGCTCCTATCCCTTCTTTGGAGTCTCATTTACCAAGGCCCAAAAGATAGCTCTGACATGCCACTGAATCTTTGAGGCTGTAGGTCAGCAGTGGGAAAATTCCAGCTCAGCCTAGGCTGTGATAAATTCCAGCTCACCAGGTGTTAAAGCCTGGCCGCCTCACAGCCTGCTTCCCTCTTTCAATAGCGAGCTCATTTCCTGTGACTTTCTTGAGGGTGCCTTGACTCACAGCAAACCGATCTGAACTTGGGGAGCCTGGGAGAGTTCTGTTTCAGGGAGCTGCTTTTGTTTGTGGAGCTTATACAGTGCATGACTGTGGCTTTATTATCTAATCCCCCCCCCCCCCCCCCGCCTGCCCCGTCCAGATGAAAAGCTCTGTGACTAAATGGGTTCTTTCTTTCTTTCTTTCTTTCTTTCTTTCTTTCTTTCTTTCTTTCTTTCTTTCTTTCTTTCTTTTTGGGAGGGGTGACATTCCTCCCATTAGCTGCCAGGTCACTTTAAGACACTTGCTCCAGCTGAAGAGATTTATCACATAGGGAGTGAAGGAGAAGTGGGAACTGTCTGGTTTCCATTTGCCTGTCTGTCAGCAGGGTTTCGACTCCAGTAATCAGGACAGGCCAGCAGGGAGCAGGCTGTTACCTCCATGCGGTAAACAGAGGGAAAGGAAGATCGATTCTCTATTGCAGTTCTTAAGTCCTTGGCTACTGGGCAGGGAGCCAGTGGATTGCAGTCAAACCAGCATTTCTTCTTCCTAATGCCAAAGGCAGTTGGAAGATTGAGCTTTGCAGTCAAACTGGAGAGAAGGAGTGGAGGTGCTTCTCCTGTAGTGCTGAGGGTCTGTTTCATGCAGCTGGATTTGGCAGTTAGCCAGAACCTGCTGGAAACTGGAACTAGAGCTGACCAGGCATTTTCTACTCCCCACCCCCACCTTCCCCACCAACCATTTTCAAGACTGATTTTACTTACACATATGAGAGAATTTCACATGAGATATATATATATATAGAGAGAAGGCAGAATATTATATTCTGATAGATGTAGTAACAGATAGACTGTTAGCCTGGCTTTGTATTTTCCCTTTTTTAAATCTCTTAGAATACTTCCCCATTCTCAGCTGGTTGGCAGGGCCCCAGGGAATACTCACAGGATACTGAATCTCCTGTGTGTTGAAGTGCCCTGTCTTGCCCTCCCTAGTTACTCTTTTCTCTCCAACCACTTCACTTCATATATTGGAAATATATATCAGTTTGATGAATCCAACTGGGAGCTTAAAGTCTCAACAATGGTTGCAGATCACATGATAAAAAGCATGTCTTTTCTTAGCAACTTGTAGAGGTCCACCTGAAGAATAGATGGACCACTGGCAATGAAGGCCTTGGGGACAAGGTTAGTTTACCAATAAGCTAGGCCGATAGGATGCCCACATGGGGAAAGCCAATGTAAGTGTGATCCCTCTCCCTCTCTCTTTCTCTCTCTGAGGAATCTCTGCTGAAGAGTCTCTGGCTTCTATGGGCTCCATTTATCTGTCAAGAACTACCCCAGTCTCAAAGTCAGTCCTACCAGATAGAGGAGTAGATCAGTGTATCACAAAAGTATAAGCAGGAAAAGAAGCCATGCTGAGTATCTGAAACTGGGAATTCAACACAAGTCACTGTTTATTCAGTAGGTGGAAAAGCAGTGAAGGCAAACAATGGATCATGAGATAACTCAAAAGAATAACAACAGCAGGAAGCCACTGTTGTTCTTAACCAAGTGTGTGTGGGGGGAGTAACAGGGAGGAAGTGCCTTTTATTGTTGTTATGTTTTGAGCCAAATTGCAGGAGGCATTAGGCCATCAATGGCAGTCCATTGTATGAGTCTGCCTGGCAGAACCCAGGAGACTTGCCTTTAGGTACTAAAGGAAGGGAAAGAAAGATCCTGGAAGCCACTGGCAAGGGTTGATCTCCTGCAATCCAGAGCAGATCAACAGCTCTCTTGTCAGGGCAGGTAGCCCCATATGGGTGTGTTTGGGAGGGAGTCCAGAATCAAGTCTTAATCCTGGTGGGCCCTGTGTTTACAACTCCTAGCTGCCTTGAAATCTCTCAGTAGCAACACCTGTTGTCACTAGGTAGTCTAGTACAATGTAGTAGTTAGGAACACTGTAAAGTTCTTGCTCAGAATATGGGCCACATGCATGTGAGGAAAAAAATAATAAAAAGGCTCCTTTCGCAGGGTGTTTCAGGGTATTTAAAATCAGCAGGTTTATTAAGTTCTTAAAAACCATGGTAGGGAGCTGGGCGGTTGAGCACACATTATAGCCCGCAAGGACCCAGGTTTGAGACCCTAGTCTCCATCCATTTCCCAACAGGGGGAAAGCTTTGCGAGTGGTGAAGCAGTGCTGCAGGTGTCTCTCTGACTTTCTTTCTCTCCCTCCCCTCTCAATTTCTGGCTGTCTCTCTATCCAATAAACATAAAGATAATACAAAAACAAAACACAGCAAAACGTGGTCATGGAATAGGCCATAGAAGTGAATAAAAATGGGACACACACACACACACACACACACACACACACCCGGAGACCATATCTGTGACCTTGGAAGAACTATTGTAGTTTCCTCTGTAGGATGGGGACACAG
Source organism: Erinaceus europaeus (assembly GCF_950295315.1). Taxonomy (NCBI): domain Eukaryota; kingdom Metazoa; phylum Chordata; class Mammalia; order Eulipotyphla; family Erinaceidae; genus Erinaceus; species Erinaceus europaeus. Next base: position 26,749,360 of record NC_080168.1, read on the forward strand.
AACTCTGGTGGTGGGAATGGTGTGGAATTATAATTTTGTAAATCACTAATAAAAAAAGATAGATGAAGAAAAAAAAAAAGGAAGAGAAACCAGAACTCTCTTATTCTGTGTGTACACAGAAGAAACGCCATGTGAGGACAGCAAGAAGGCAGCCATCTGCAAACCAGGAACAGAGGCTTCACCAGAAGCCAACTCAGCCAGCACCTTGATCCTGGATCTTGAGTCTCCAGAACTCTGAGAAAATACATTTCTTTTGCTTAAATCATCCTGTGGCAGCAGCTTGAGTTGACCAACTTACCAGCTGTGGTATATTACACATGCCTCATGTCCTCATTAGTTTTTACACCCGGGAAAAAATAATTTTTTTTTTTGAGAATTAAATGAGAGGGGTCAGGTGGTGGTGTACCTGGTTAAATGCACACACTTCAGTGTACAAGGATGAAGGTTCAAGTCCCTGGTCCCTACCTTCAGGGGGAAAGCTTCAAGACTGGTGAAGCAGGGCTGAAGGTGTCGCTCTCTCCCTTTCTCCCATCCAAGTACTAACTAGGCCAGAATCTGCTTAGCTTCCGAGATCAGACGAGATTGGGCGTGTTCAGGGTAGTATGGCTGTACACGTCTCTCTCCCTTTCTATCTCTCAATTTCTGGCTTTTTCTATCCAATAATAAATAAAAAAATATTTTAAAAAAAGAATTAAAAGAGATATGGGCTTAAAGCTCATGGCATGTAGTAAATATTTCCCAGAAGTCTATACTATTCCACCTCAGTGTCCAGACCCAGAATTCCACATCTCATGTGTTATCAGTTGCTACCTCCCAGTTCGTCGTTCCCTCAGCCTCACAGAGACTTTGCTCGCTCTCTCCCTACATATGGCCCCCTGGCATCCTCCAGCCACTCTGTGGGGTCCTGCTAGCTTCTTTGACTTTTTGTGCATTGTCGGCCAGCAGTAGTCCCATGCTGAGAATCCCTGCAAGTATGTGCTTCTGTCATCTTCCCAGGACTCTGTCCTCTGTGGTCCTGGTTCTATTCCACCAACCCATGTGGTTAGACTGGCTCAGAGTGCTTCCCACTTTCTGTAGCACTCTGGTTTCCTTCCACAGCTCTAGATTTTTCTAGAAATGTAGCAGGTTCTGCCTCCCATCATGACCCTGGGTCCATACTCCCAGAGGGATAAAGATGGTGGTGGGAATTGGGTAGAATTGTACCCCTCTTATCCTGTGGTTTTTGTCAGTGTTTCCTTTATATAAATAAATAAATAAATAAATAAATAAATAAAAAAGAAATGTAGCAGGATGGGAGGCCAGGTGTTGACGCACCTGGTTAAGAGAACACATTGCAGTGCACAAGGACCCGGGTTCAAGACCCTGGTCCCCACCTGCAGAAGAAATGTGTCATGAGTGGTGAAGCAGGGCTGCAGGTTTCTCTCTGTCTCTCTCTTTCTCCTCCTTTCCTCTCAGCTTTCCTCTGTCTCTATCCAATAATAAATTAAAAAATAAAAATAAAAAAAAAAGAAATGTAGCAGGATGGAATGGGGTTAGCAGATACAATAATCTTGAAGCTGTGTTTGCTGAGTAAACATGCTATTTTATACTTTTGGTTTTTATTAAGCTTAGGCTATAGAAATATTTAGGTTGGATTGGGGAGAAATAACAAACATTATTTATGTGTGTAGGGTGAGAGGGTGCACGGTCATAGGACAATTGGATCCAATTTTTCAGCAACAGTTTTTCTCTCTTTTAAAAAACATTAAATTAAATTATTATTTCTTTTATTTGATGGGACAGAGAGAAATTGAGAGAGAAGGGGGGGTAGAAAGAGAGAGAGAGAGAGAGAGAGAGAGATCTGCAATGATTTTCACCGTCTGTGAAGCTTCACCACCACCACTGCCTCCCCCTCCAGGCTGGAGGCTTGAACCTGGGTCCTTGCACATGGTAATGTGAGTACTTGACCAGATGTACCACTGCCCAGCACCCTGCAGCAATCTCAGTGAACACATGGCTGCTGCTTTTTTTTTTTTATTCCCCACTACGGTTATCATTGGGATGTGGTGCCTACATGCCTCCATTGTTCCTGGTAGCCATTTCTTATTCTTTCTCTGTCTTTATTTTTCTTTCCCTCTTTCTCTTTCTTTCTTTCTTTCTTTCTTTCTTTCTTTCTTTCTTTCTTTCTTCCTCTCTCTCTCTCTCTGTATTTCTCCCTTCATTCCTTCCTTTCTTCCTTTCTTTTTTTCATCAGATCACTGATCAGCTCTGGCTTGTGGTTATCTCTGTCTTTATTTTTGGATGGAGGGTGAAAGAGATAAGAGAGACAGAGAGGAGAGATACCTGCAGCATTGCTCCACCACTTGTGTATGCTCAGCCCCCGTAGCAGCTGGCTTTCTGCAGACTTTGGAATCTGTGGTTGGCTGTCTGAGCTAAATATTGCTGGTTTGCAAGTAGTGGCTCTCAGGTTATAATGGTTCTTTGTGTATTAGTTTTCAGTTGCCTTAAATCTTCAATTTAATAGCATAAAACAATACACATTTATAATCTTAGATTTTCTGCAGTGTTCAGTCCTTAAAAAGTGATAAGAATAATAGTGGTTATAGTAAGTGCAAACATCAAGAAGTTTCTAAAGCAAAAGTGATACAAATTATCCTTCCTTCTTCTACTCTAACTTTCCAAAAAATAACTACAGGTAGCCACTTAGTGTAAATATTCAGATTTTTTCCCCATCATTTAGATTTGCACAAGGACGCAGATACACAGAGAGAGAGTTTTGTAAAAACAAGAATGAGCTCACACTTAAATTATGCAGGTCTTTTGTTTACAAGTGATAGAAACACTACATCAACTATTTTAGGAAAAAATAAAGGAATTTGCTGGCAGAAGAATGAAAAACCACAGGACTCTCCTCTTTTGTCTCCATTTCTTTGAGACCAGTATTTTCCACAAACTGGAATTCTGGTTACAGAAACTCCTCTGGCTCCCATGCCCAGACTTCCCTGCACAGAGGGCTTATCCATCTGCTTTCAGCTCTACACTGACATGTTTCTTTTTTTCTTTTTCTGACATGTTTCTAAGAAGCACTTTGATTAGCTATATATACCATTAGTGTCCTTTTGACTGCGAATACCAAAAAAATTCAGCTGCAAGTGACCTAAACAACAGGGGGCTGTTCTTTCTTATTTATTTCCTTTATTTTTGTTCTGTTTTGCTTTGTCATTAGGGGGCTGGTCTTTCCCTGGAACACAATATCTAGAGGTAGGTGATTATTTGGTAACCAAGAGATCCACAGCTCTGAGTTAGTATTTGTGTGTGTTTGTTTTTGTAATTGTTATCTTCCCCTTACGGCTGGAATGTGGGTTCAGCAGCTCCAAATACCATGTCCTCATTTACTAAGGTTTTTCTTTTTTAATATTTATTATTTAAAAATATGATAGGGCAGAGAGAAATTGAGAGAGAAAGAAGGGAGCTAGAGAGGAAGAGAGACAGAGAGATACTCGCACCACTACTTCACTGATAGTGAAGCTTCCCTCCTGTAGGTGAGGACTGGGGTTTGAACCTGGGCTCTTGTGCATAGGAATATATACACTCAACTGTGTGCACCATCACCTGGCTCCAGTGGTAGTGTATTTCCTTTCCTTTCCTTTCCTTTCTTTCATTTATATTGTATTTATTTATTGGATAGACAGAGAGGTAGAATTTATTTTATATTTATTTATTTTTATTGCCCAGGCTGATTGCTAGGGCTTGGTGCCTACATTATGAATCCATTGCTCCTGGTGGCCATTTTTTCTCTTTCTTTCTTTCTTTCTTTCTTTCTTTCTTTCTTTCTTTCTTTCTTTCTTTCCCTCTCTCTCTCTCTCTTTCTCTCTCTCTCTCTCTTTCTTTCTTTCTATTTCTACCAGATAAAACAGACAGATTGAGATGGGTGGGGGAGATAGAGAGGGAGAGAGAAAGAGAGACACTGCAGCCCTGATTCACTACTCCTGAAGCTTTCCTTCTGTAGTTGGGAACTGGATTTTTTTTAAATGATTTCTTTCTTTTTTTAAAATTTTTTATTTATAAAAAGGAAATATTGACTAAACCATAGGATAAAAGGGGTACAACTCCCCACAATTTCCACCACCAGAACTCTGTATCCTATCCCCTCCCCTGATAGCTTTCTTATTTTTTAACCCTCTGGGAGCATGGACCCAGGGTCATTATGGGATGCAGAAGGTGGAAGGTCTGGCTTCTGTAATTGCTTCCCCGCTGAACATGGGCATTGACAGGTTGATCCACACTCCCAGCCTGTCTCTCTCTTTCTCTAGTGGGGAAGGGCTCTGGGGAAGCAGAGCTCCAGGGCATATTGGTTGTCTGTCCAGGGAAGTCTAGTCGGCATGATGCTAACATCTAGAACCTGGTGGTTGACAAGAGAGTTAACGTACAAAGCCAAACAAGTTGTTGACAAATTATAGACCTAAAAGCTGGAATAGTGCAGATGAACAGTTGGGGGGGCAGTGTCCTCTGTTTTGTAGATACCTAGTAGGCATATTTTAGTTATATTCCAAAGGGTCTGTGGCTATACTAGTGCTTTTTTTTTTTTTTTTTTTCTTTTTCCCCCTCAGCCTGAAATCTGATATGCAGGTGGAACCAAGTTATTGTCTGGGGAGATGATATCATGGCTGGAAAAAGGACCCGAAAGCTGGATCAGGGAAGAGAGTAGCTTCCAAATATGGGAAAGGTGTATAAATATTGTTGACTTTAAACCCCATTGATTTGATATGATCTGGGGCCCATATTCAGCTTAGGAGCCTATGTGACCTCTGCATCCCTGTAGATCTTAGCTCATATTCTGTAGTCATGAGTAGGAACATTCTAAGCTGTCCCAATATTGTCCCATCTTTCTCAGGTGTAGCATAAGTGTATTGTCCAGCCTCCCTTCAGAGGATGGAACATTTTCTACTGATGTTGATCCAAGTTGAGGGCAAGGTCCTATGGGGGCCCACAAAGGGGTCTAGTGTGTTGTTCCTGATAGAGATGACCAGTAACAATGGAGCGAGGGATTTATTTGAGGTCTAGGCCCATCATATTTGTTTGGATGTCTCAGGACTCCCCAATTAGGGCCTCAGCTGATGGGGTAGCCTGATAGTGACTAAAGAGTCATCGTTAAAGTATGCTAAAGGGACTGGGGGTTTTAACCTGGGCTCTTGCACATTGTAACGAATGCACATTACTGAGTATACCACTAGGCCCCAATAATGTTTTACTTTATCTGATTTCTCTCAAAAACAAAGCCTAAGACATAGACTTGTATGCTGTGACTTGGCAAGGTGATTTCAGAGAGCAGGAGTAAGGATGTGAAGTGTGAAGAAGGGAAAGAGGGACAGACAATATAAGGTTGTATGTCTGACAGGGACAGTGACAGAAATATTCCTGTTAGCATCTACTAAGGGGCCTTATGACTGTATATCAGAATTGTCTGTGAGAAGAAAGCAGGATGCATTATTGTTTATGCCAGTGAACTCTTCTTCTCACAGCTAGACAATATGACAATGAACACATTTTCCATGTAGTATGCATACATGGTACATACACAGTCCATAGCTGCATCCTTACACACATGAGCCACACTTTGCTCTCTGGAATGCACAGTTAGGCCCCAGCCATTATTTTCAATTAATTAATTAATTAATTAATTACCACCAGGGTTATTGCTAAGGTTCACTGCCTGCACTATGAGTTCACCGCTATTTGCTGCCAGTTTTCAACCTTTCTTTCCAAAGTCCTTATTTTATATCAAGTCGTCATAAATATTGGAAGGAGCATGGGTTATTTATTTATTGATTGATTCAACTTTTTCTGACAGCAAAAAGTACAGCAGGGAGAGAGAGAGAGAGAGAGAGGAAGAGAGAGAGAAAAGGCGAAATACCTCCAACTCTGCTCTATCACTTGTAAAGTTTCCTCTTTGTAGTTGGGGACTGAAGACTTGAATCCAGCTTCTCAAGCAGGATAATATGTGTGTTTTACCAGCTGAGCTATTGTTCATTCCTGGATGATGGCTTAATTAAAAAAAAGAGAGAGAGAGAGAGAGAGACTTAGTACTCTTGTGGAGATTTTGGTAATTGAAAGATATAAAACATTTTCATCTTGCCTGAATGTGACTATTTCTTTATATAAACCTACTCAGAGTAAAAAAAGAAAAAAAAATAGAAAGGAATGAAAATGACTTCTTCTTTTTCTTTTTTGCCTCCAGGCTTATCACTGGGGCTCAGTACCTGCACTATGAATCCACTGCTCCTGGAGGCTACTTTTTCCCATTTTGTTTCCCTTGTTGTTGCCCTTGTTGTAGTTGTTAATGCTATTGTTGTCATAGCTGTTGTTGTTGGATAGGACAGAGAGAAATCAAGAGAGGAGGAGAGAAAGATAGACACCTGCAGACCTGCTTTACCACTTGCAAAGGGATCCCCTGTACGTGAGGATCTGGGGCCTCAAACCGAGATCTTTATGTCCGCCCTGGGCGCTTATGCCCAGCCCTCATGAAAATGACTTCTAAGTAGCTAAGTAGATGTTAAATAGCCACACATCCCAGATGGGTTGGTAGTCCTGTGTGCAATGAGATTCTGGTTTTGTCTTAAATCTCACACACTTCACTCATAGGGGAAAGCTCTAATTTCTTTTTACTTACAATTTAATCTAGGTTGGTATCCTAGTTACTATTCCCACACTATTCCCACAGCAAATGACAAGGGGAAAGAGGCTGCTAGAGAGGTGTTACACTGAAAAAATAAAATGGTGAGCACTATCAGTAAGGGAGCAGGCAAAAACCAAAACAGTCAAAAACAATTCTTTTCCAAAACTGCATGAACATACAGGAGACCCACTGCGTGGGGTAGTAAGAGAGCCGATTTCACAATCAGAAAAGGACTGTTAAAATTGCGTCCAGAGAACTCCTCACAAGGCCAGGCAATGAATAATTTATTTGATGCTATTATATCTTTTCATGCAGTATTGATTCAGTGTGATTACTCCTTGTGTGCGATGCATTTTATATTTCCCAATAAGTAGATTAAATATGATGAAAAAATTGATAGTAAATGCTCTCGGGTCAGATACGCAGATGAACAGGTACAATTACTTCATACAACCAAGAAGAAGTCTGCGTACCAGCTACCACACAGCAGTATCCTCTGGCTGTCTTCCTCCAATCATAAGACCTATTCCCTATCTCCCAATTCCTTATGCTTCCTACAGAATGGAGGAGAAGTTTCCAACCAGTGGTGTATAGGAGTTATTGCTATGGTGTTTGTGTGTAGGGTGGGGACAATTAGAAACAGAATGCCTGGAAACTTCTCCTGGAGAGCCTGACTCAGTAACTTGGAAGAGCATTTCTCTTTTTCTTTCTCCCTCCCCCAGTCCTTTCCTTTGTTTCAGATAGTGTGTTAAATAGAATAGTAATAAAAAAAGTCACAAATAAATGTCAGTATGTTTAACATCTTTTATAGATAGAGGCAGTACCGTGTTATTTGTTTACAATATAATATAATTATAAGCAACACTAAAAGTATAAATTAGGCAACCACTAAAGCTCATTTGAAAAGAATAGATTATTATTTTATCAGAGGTTTTGCAAATGGTGAAGCAGTGCTGCTGGTGTCTCTATTTCTGTCTCTCTCATTGGCTTATGGTGGTGCAGGGGATTGAACCTGGGACTTTGGAGTCTCAGTCATGAGAGTCTCTTTGCATACCATTATGCTATCTACCCACTGGTATTTTCTGATTAAATAAAGTGTCAGTAAATTTGTAAAATATTTAAGTGGTGGTATTATGTACTCAAACTATAGAAAGCAATCAAGGATGGTCTGGGAGGTTGCACAGTGGATTCAGTGGATTGGACTCTCAAACATGAGGCCCTGAGTTCAATCCCTGGCAGCACATGTACCACAGTGATGTCTAGTTCTCTCTCTCTCCTCTTATCATTCTTCATGAATAAATAAATAAAATCTTAAAACAAAAACTAACAGTCAAAGTGTATTTCAATAGTTTTTTTTTGTCATTGCCAAGTTTTCAAGGCCCTGACCTGACTCTTTTTCAGAAAGACAGAGATGAGAGAGAGACAGAAGGATGAACCTTCCCAGTGAATAGACTGTCCCTCAGTGAGAAATTTACAGATTTTAACTTTTACTAGAAATTAAGAAATATTGAACACAAAGTAGCTGTCTCAAGTTGATGGAAAAAGAGCAGCAACAACAAACAAATCCTAGAGCAGATGAATCGGGGCCAGGCGGTGGTGCACCTGGTTAAGAGCACACACTACAGTGCGCAAGGACCCAGGTTTAAGCCCCTGGTCCCCACCTGCAGGGAGAAATCTTCACAAGTGGTAAAGCAGGGTTGCAGATTGCTAATTCCCACCCCCCCTTATTTATTGCGGGATAAAATACCTAGGGCAAGTGGTAGATAGCATTAAGGTTATGCAGAGACTTTCATGCCTGAAGCTCTGAAGTCCCAGGTTCAACCTCCTACACCACCATAAACCAGAGCTGAACAGTGCTCTGGTAAAGAAACAACAACAACAACAACAACAAAGAAACAACAAAAAACAAACAAACTCTAATGCCCCAGTCACTAAGACCTAATAACTAAGGTTATGTGTGTACATAAATAAATAGACAGCAAGTCCAGAAATAATGTTGTTTGGAATAATCCTGCATTGTTATAACAAGGATAAGAAAAAAAAATTGATTCTCAGTGGGAGTTCACAGTGTCTGCGAATGTGGAGTTTGCATATTCTCATTTCCCGAAGATTTGCATATTGGATTCACTGGTGTTTCTCAGTTGTCCCAGTCTGAAAGAAGATGGGCACTTGTGTGAGTGTGTACCATGATGCAAGGGAGACCTGTGCAGGACTGGTTACTTCCTTTTGCTGTAAGCTGTGGTTGGACACCCACAACCCTAAACTGGAATAAGTAGACTGGAAAATGAATGTATAGGGAGCCGGGCAGTAGCGCAGAGTTAAGCGCACATGGCGCGTAGCGAAAGGATTGGCTTAAGGATCCAGGTTCGAGCCCCTGCCTTCCCACCTACAGGGGAGTCACTTCACAAGCGGTGAAGTAGGTCTGCAGTTGTCTTTCTCTACCCTTCTCTGTCTTCTCCCCCTCTCTCGATTTCTCTCTGTACTATTCAACAACGACGACAGCAATAACAACAACAACAATAATAACAACAACATACAACAAGGGCAACAAAAGGGGAAAAAATAGCCTCCAGGAGCAGTGCTTTCACAGTGCAGACACTGAGTCTCAGCGATAACTCGGGGGGGGGGGGGGAGAGAAAGAATGAATATAAATAACTGTCGTCTTTGTTGGATAGGACAGAGAGAAATCCAGAGAGGAAGGGAAGACAGAGAGGGGAGAGAAAGGTAGACACCTGCAGACCTGTTTCACCGCTTGTGAAGCGACCCCCTTGCAGGTGGGGAGCCAGGGGTTCGAACCTGGGTCCTTACGCGGGTCCTTGCGCTTCCCGCCATGTACACTTAAACTGCTGTGCTACAGCCCGACCCACTAAATAATCATTTAAGTTTGGGGCTGGACAGTGGTGCACCCGGTTAAGTGCACATAGTACTATGAGTAGGGGTGCAGTTCGAGCCCCCTCCTCCCCATGGGCAGGAGGCACAAATGGTGAAGCAGTTATGCAGGTGTCTATCTTTCTCCCCTCTCAAATTTCTCCCTCTCCTATCAAATAAAAGTGGGGGGAAAATGGCTCCCAGGAGCCCTGGAATTGTAGCACCAGCATCAAGCCATAAACCTGGAGGAAAAAAGAATGTTTAATTTTAATTTTAAAAACATTAGGCATGTTTAAAAATAATTTATTTGTATTTGAAGTCACCTTGGCTTATAAGACTATAAGCATTTTAGAAGTACACTTTCACACTTTAAAAAATGTTATTTAAAAAATGTTATTTAAAAAATGCATCCTGTCTACCACCAAAATACAATATCCTTTTACCTAAGTCTACTGGATCCCCCCCACCTTTGCAATCCAGTTCTCCCCCCACCTCCTCACCCTTTTTGTTAAGTTCTGCAATCCAGATTCATAGGTTTGTCTTCTTTTATATAAAATGCCTTGGTATTTCTTGTAGAATTGATTTAGCGGCAATACATTCTTTTTTTTTTAAAAAAATTTATTTATTTCCCCTTTTGTTGCCCTTGTTGCTTTATTGTTGTTGTCGTTGTTGGAATAAGACAGAGAGAAATGGAGAGAGGAGGAGAAAACAGAGAGGGGGAGAGAAAGATAGACATCTGCAGACCTGCTTCACCGCTTATTCCACTGTAGGTGGGTGGGGAGCCAGGGTCTCGAACCAGGATGCTTAAGCCGGTCCTTGCGCTTTGTGCCACATATGCTTAATCCGCTGCGCTACCGGCCAGCTGACTTCCCTGGCAATACGTTCTTTTAACTTCTGTTTATCTGGGAAGTGCTTCATTACTCCTTCAACCCTGAGTAATAACGTAGCTGGACAGACTATTCTTGGGAAGAAGTTTTTTTCTTTCTGTTCATAACTTTGAATATATCCTGCTCTCCTCATCACAAGTTTCTGTTGAGAAATTAGCTGCTAGTTTTATAGGGTTCCTTTGTAGGTGATTCTTTGAATTTTCTTTTGATATACATACATACATACATACATACATATATATATATATATATATTTACCTTTGATCTTTGACATTTTAATTATTATGTGTCTTGGTAAACTTAAGATTAGATTTCATTTGTTTGGAATTCTCAGAACTTCCTGCATCTGAGTTCTATTGCCTTCTTCAGCTTAAAAAAAAATTCTCAGATTTTGAATAAAAATTTTGTCCCTTTCTTTCTTCTCCTTCTGGCATACATATGATGCAAATGTGGCTTCTCTTACTGGTGTCTATAACTCTCTTATATTGTCTTTTCTGTTTTCCTTTGAGGGTTTTCTCTACCCTGCGAATTCATCATTTCAGTCTTTGACTTTTATCTTCTTCTGGTGGACCCTACTACTATATATAAAACTCAGTTACTCTATTCTTTATCTCTCTAATTTTTGTTATGACTTCTCATACCTTCTCTGACTTTGTTGAAGTTTTATTATTTTTTTACATTTTTACTGAGGGGATTAATGGTTTACAGTAAACAGTAAATACTGTTGTTGACGCATGTGCAAATTTTCTTAGTTTTATGCAAACACTCTGAACCCCTCCCTCCAGGTCCTCCTTCACCATCATGCACCAGGACTTGTAAACACCCCCCACACACACACACATACACACTCTGTTCTTTGGTACAATACACCAAACCCAGGAAGCTTTCTTTTCTTTTCTTTTTTTTAGTTTTATTTTATTTAGTTGTTTATTTATTTATTATTTTTCCTTTTGGGGGGATTTATGTTTTACATTCGACAGTAAATACAATAGTTTGTACATGCATAACATTTCTCAGTTTTCCACATAAAAGTACAACCCCCACTAGGTCCTCTGTCATCCTTTTCCAGGACCTGTATTCTTCCTCCCACCCCCACCCCAGAGTCTTTTACTTTGGTGCAATATACCAATTGGAAGTTTTCTTTTCTTTTTTCTTTTTAATGTATATTCACCTTTTTCAAAATTTAATCTTTCTTTCTTTCTTCTTTTTTTTTTTTTTTTTACCAGAGCCACTGTTCAGCTCTGGTTTATGGTGGTATGGTGGATTGAACCTGGGGACTTCAGAGCCTCAGGCATGAATGAAAGTCTCTTTGCATAACTGTTATGCTGTCTACCCCCACCCGGAAGTTTTCTTTTATTTACCTAAAATTTCAGTGAGAATTCTTTAAAAAAATTTTTTTAAATTGTTTAATATTTATTTCCTTTTTGTTGCCCTTGTTGTTTTATTGTTGTAGTTATTGTTGTTATTGATGTTGTCATTGTTGGATAGGACAGAGACAGATGGAGAAAGGAGGGGAGACAGAGAGGGAGAAAGATAGACACCTGCAGACCTGCTTCACCGCCTGTGAAGTGACACCCCTGCAGGTGGGGGAGAATTCTTAAGACTAAGTTTTGGTGTTCTCTTTAAGAAGTTTACACAACTTTGTGGAATTTGGGTTTTTCTTCTAGTTGCTTTCTTGGTCTAACAGTAGGGGCAATTTTCTCTGTTTCCTCATTATATTTGATGCTGCATGGAGACCTGGGCATGGTGGTCTGTATTTGATTGGGACCAGAAATTTACCCCTAGCTTGTTGTTGGCAAGTATTTAGTTCTGATCAGTGACTTGGTCCTCCATCTAGTTAGTGATGATTTTGTGCATACTCTGGGATTGATAGGAAACAGAATCTAGCAGGCTGTGAGTTCATATGATTGATATGGACTCTCCCAAATCCACTCTGAGAATCCTTTATTTTGGAAATCAAGTTCCAATATGGTATCCATCAGAGTTGCAGAAAGCTACAAAGGTCATTGGAAGGGCTGCTGCTGCAATTCCTCCTCTTTCCTTTTAGAGCTTTTAATTCCTGTTATGTGTTGTAGAATAACTGTAGAAATAGAGCAAGGCTGCTGGGAGTTTAGTTCAATTTTCCCCCTGTCCACCACATTAGAGCTCTGTACTTCCTAGATCTCTTCATGCTGTGGTTTGGTATTACATGAAGGGGTTTTTTATTTGGCGGAGAGAATATTTCTTTGTGTCCTACCATCTAGATGTCGACCTTTTGCCACTTGCTATCGAAAAAAATCACTTTTCTATGGGGTTTGCCTTGGATAATTGTGACCTTGCTGCTGATTTTGGGAGTTGGGTAATATAGGTCTTCTCTGCTCCAGTAATCTTGGTTCCACTGCTTACTCTGGGGATCTGTCTACAACTGGAGATGTCTCTGTGACTAGAAGCATGACATAGAAATGAATCTTTGTTTATATCAGTAAGTCTGTTGTAAAGCTGGGTTAGTTATACCAAATTGTGCTTAAAGTCTGCTTGCAAGAGCCTATTGGTATCAATAGGTTATATATAAGTTACTGTATATAGCAAAGCACGCAGAGAGAAGGGGTTTTTCAAGTATCTATCTAATTGTCTTGTATTTAGAGTATTTCTCTTAATATACTAATTAATTATTGCTTTAGAAAGATAATAAGACTAACAATCAGTTTTATTTCTAACAAGTAGACTACTGTAACTGCAATTAACTAATTATAGAATATTTCATTAAAATTAGAAAACCACAATAAAGTACAATTGACAGATTTCTGGACTAAAATACCTGTAACTAAATCTGACTTGGTTTTGATGCCAATTCTCCTGTTTCAAGCAAGCCATTCTCAACATTTATTGAAGCACTAGTTCTGTGTTAATTATATATATGAAGGCTCACCTTCTAGAACACACGTGTTACCATGTGCAGGGACTTGGGTTCAATTACTTGAACCCCACTTACAGTGGGGGAAGATTCGCCAGCACTGGAGTAATACTCTAAATGCCCATCCTTCTGTCTGACTCTCTCCTTCTCTATCTCTCACTGTTTATTAAAAAGTGACCCTCAGTAATGGTGGAGTTGTGTAGACATTGAGCCCTAACAATAATCCTGATGACAAAAAGTATTACATGGGAATGCTTTATTTATTTTTATTGTGCTTTGGTAAAGAAATAGGTATGTATATATGTATGTGTTTAAGAAGAAGAGACAGATCACCAGAGCTTCATTCTGGCATATATTATGCTAGGGACTGATTGTTTGAGGGTCCAATCTTTTTCTTTTCTTTCTTTCTTTCTTTCTTTCTTTCTTTCTTTCTTTCTTTTTTTTTTTTTTTTTTTGTCAAATTGCAGCTTTATTTAATTAATTTATTTTATTAGTGACTTAATAATGATTGTGGTATAAGAGGGGTATAATCCCCACCACCAGAGTTCCATGTCCTATTTGCTTTATTGGATGCTTCCCTATTCTTTATCCTTGTGGGAATATGGGCCAAAAAATTAAACAAAAGATTTTATTTATTTATTAATGAGAAAGATAAGAGGAGAGAGAGAAAGAACCAGACATCTCTGGTACATGTGCTGCCGGTGATTGAACTCAGGACCTCATGCTTGAGAGTCCACTGCATTACCTCCCAAACCACTGGGCCAGAATTCTTTATGGGGAGCAGAAGGTGGGAGGTCTGGCTTCTGTAACTGCTTCTCCACTGGATATGGACATTGACAGATTGAGCTATACCCCCAGCCTGTTTCTATGGTTTCCTAGTGTGGTAGGGCTCTGAGGAAGTGAGGTTCCAGGACACACTGGTGAGGTCCTCTGCCCAGGGAAGTCAGGATGGTGTCATAGTAGCATCTGCAACTTGGTGGCTGAAAAGCAGTAAGATATAAAGTAGTATAATTTGTTTAATAATCAGGAATCTAAATGTAAGAATAGAGCAGATGGAACTAAGGGTCTTTGTGTGGGAAGAAGCTAGGAAGACTACTTTAGGTATGTTCCAAGGGGCCCAATATTTAACTAATTTTTGCCTGAGCCTGATAGCTAACATTCAGGTGGGCTGAAAGTATTGTCTGGGATGATGGTGTCAGAGTTGGAATTAGGACTAGAAAGCTGGATTAGACCAGAGAGAAGCTCCCAAATATGGGAAAAGTATAAAAACACCATTAAATGTAAACCCTATTGATCTGGCCTAGGGCCCATGCCTATTCATATTTAGCACAGGAGCCTGTGTAACCTCTGAGTTCCTGTCAGTCTGAGCTTGCAGTCCATGGTCACAACTGGGGACATTCTAGGCTGTGCTCATTTCAGAATCAGTCTTCCTCGAGTGGCAGAGTACGTGGACCCAGCCTCTCTTGGGGTTGAGGCCCAATTTTAATCTATTGTTCTACCTCCAAAGTCATAGGGAGTGTTCTGAAACATCTGTTATATCTGAAATGTACATTCTGTTGAAGCAAGCAATGACTTAGTATATGGAGTCTGATTTCTTATCCTAACTCCACCTCCTCACTAGCTAGGTGAACTTGAGCATTGTCTAGCTTCCTTTAGCCTCAGCTTTCCTTTCTATAATACAGAGATAAGAACAGCCATGAATTCAAGGAATTGTGGTGAGAATAAAAGTGATGCTTCAACCCCAGAAACGCTCATGCTCACCGGGTCTATTCCTACTTTCTGGTTACTGTTTATTAAACATTTTGTCCTGTTTTATCACCTAACTACCTTTCGGACACCAAGTTGCAGACACTACTAGGATTCCATCCTGACTTCCCTGGGCAGACATCCTTACCAATGTGTTCCACATCACCTCTCTAGAGTCCTACCCCAATAGGGAAAGATAGAAACAGACTGGGTGTACAGATTGACCTGCCAAGGCCTATGTCTAGTGGAGAAGCAATTATAGAAGCCAGAACTCCCACCTTCTGCACCCCAAAAAGAATTTTGCTCCATATCCCCAGAGGGGGAGAAATGACAGGAGAAGATGACTAGAGGGCTCAGAACTCCAATTCCATCAGGACCCAGAGAAAGAAGAGGAAAAAAGAAAAAGGACATTCAGTAGTAGTTGTTGTGACTTAGAAAGGAAGAGAAGGCAGGACCATAAAAAAAATGGGCAAAAATATAGATAGACCAATAGATAAGATAGATGATGCATAGACAGACCGATTGATAGAAAAATAATCATCCCATATCTGTGACCTTGGGAGAACTACTGCAGTTTCCAAGGGAGAGTTTCTTTGCATAACCATTATGCTATGTACCCTACCCTTAACATCTAGATTTCATACTTGGGAGTTTAGAAATCTTTTCATTGTCATTAACTCAGAGTCTACATTAAAAAAAATATTTATTTATTTATTCCCCTTGTTTTTTTTTATTGTTGTAGTTATTTTTGTTGTTGTTGGATAGGACAGAAAGAAATCGAGAGAGGAGGAGAAGACAGAGAGGGAGAGAGAAAGACAGACACCTGCAGACCTGCTTCACTGCCTATGAAGTGACTCCCCTGCAGGTGGGGAGCGAGGGCTCGAACCGGGATCCTTAAGGCGGTCCTGTGCTTTGCATTACATACGCTTAACCCGTTGGCTACCGCCGGACTCCCCAGAGCCTACATTTTTGCTTATCTTCTTTTGTCTTCTTTCTCCTCCCCCTTTTGTTTTTTTTCCTGAAATCCTTCCGTCTTTCCTTCCTTCCTTCCGTCTTTCCTTCCTTCCTTCCTTCCGTCTTTCCTTCCTTCCTTCCTTCCTCTCTTCTTTATACTCAATTATACCTATACTTAATTATACCTGTATTCTAGGATACTCTGTAGCACAGAAGACTAGATTTATTTTGTGGAAGAACAGTTCTAAGATTGTAGTATCAAAAGTAGCACTGATCTTTTATTTTTGGTTTCCATTTGACTATCTAACTGTTTGTCATAAAGATGCTGCTATTGCTCCAATGACTTCTGTCTGTTTCTCTTTCCCAGTACACTTAATATTAATGGTAGGTCACAAACATTTGATAGCTTTTAACCTAGGCATGTTTCTTCAATGCTATTGCAGACTTCTTACTCAAAATTATTTATTATAGACTAATTCTAATATCTTTTAAAAATTATTTAGTTATGCCCTTTTGTTGCCCTTGTTGTTTCAAATTCTAATATCTTGAGATGGCAGTAAACAATGAAAATCAAATCTAAACTGATATAAAATGGCATTGCTTTAGGGTCAAGCCCTGGCCATGCAGAGAAACCATTCCAGGCAAAAACAATAATTTCTGCTTTGGATTCCAACACCACATACATGTTTCTTGGTCTGGCATCAATCTGTAATGGAAAGTGAATTAACTAGATTTTCTTCAATAAAAATGATTCTCACTCTCTAAAAATATTAGATCACATGGGTTCTTCCAGGACTTGAGTATGTATTAATATTATATTTCCAGAGAAGAAAAGTTACCAAATGATCTTGATGCTAATATAAGTCAACAGCATCTTTGTAGAGTTTATTATTTCTTCTCTGATGAGGGAAGGGTCATTGTGAGGGTCACAGAATTCACGGGAGAGAATTCCTTGCTTAGAAAAGTTAGATGAGACAAGGGTAGCAGAGGGAGAAAGGTGAGCATGTGGAGTGCCTTTATATTTTTTATCTGGGGTTGTTGTGAAGACTAAGTGAGAGAGTAGTTAACTAGAGTATCAGGAACATGGCAAACTCAATACCTGCTTAGTATCGCTATTGTTTTTTTATTAAAGTGTTATTGAAAACTATTACTTGATAGTTAATATTATTTATTTACTTGTTTTTTTAAATTTCTTTATTGGGGAATTAATGTTTTACATTCGACAGTAAATAGAATAGTTTGTACATGCATAACATTTCCCAGTTTTCCATATAACAATACAACCCCCACTAGGTCCTCTGTCATCCTTCTTGGACCTGTATTCTCCACACCCACCCACCCCAGAGTCTTTTACTTTGGTGCAATATGCCAATGTACTTGTTTATGACCAGAACTCAGCTCTGGTTATTGGTGGGGCTGGGACTCTGACTGATGCAACTCATATGTGCTACTTCCTTTCCCTGGACGATTTAGTTTAGTTGAGGAATGAGAGTTTTATCTTTCCTTCAGTCAGTCATGTGATCCTTGTCTTTAACCCCTGGTTGAAAAATAGAAAGTGGTGAATTCTTCTCATAAGTGCTTACATGCCTCCCCTCCCTCTCTGTCTTCCTCCGTATCTCCTTCCCTTTCTCTGTCCCACCCTTCCTCCCTCCCCTCTTTTTGTGGGCTAGGGGATGATCCTGAGACCTAAAAAAATGCATGGAGAAGTCTCTCTGGGCCAGTTATGTTTTTCTTTCATTCTTTATTTTAAAACACACACACACACACACACACACACACACACACACACACACACACACACACACACACACACCAGAGAGAGAGAGAGAAAGGGGGGGGAGAGGCTGACTAACACCACACAACTATGCATCTGTTCCCATATAGTGCTGAGGTTTTGTACATGGTGAGGTGCACCCTCTACTGGGTGAGCTATGTCCAAGCCCTTATTCTCACACATTTTAAACCATTTGTTTGACTGTAAGGAAGCCTCTTCTCAGCCTCTTCTTCCCTGCTCTTTTCCTTGTCTACTGAAATCCAGTAAAACTCCTTGTTGAATGCAGGTTTCACTTAGACCATCTAGACACCAGAGGAAAATGGTTGCTTGCTCTTGCCATTTGAAATATGGATTTGGACAACCTGGAGCTCTGTGAATGAGAGAGAATTCTAGAACTCTTCAGGGTCTGACTGCGTGGCTCTGAAGGTAAGTTTGGGTTTTTTGGGGGTTGGGGTGGGGTGGGGGTAAGTTTGTTTTTAAAGCCTAGGGAATTCAATGTGGGATGTTTTAAAGTCTGTTTTTTTTTTTTTTTATTTTTTTTTTTTTATTGGAGGGAGCTACCCAGACATCTATGTGATCTTCCTGGTGGCCTCTTCCTTCCTGGTGAGTTACATGCTGGGACATGAGGGAAACATCAGGCCTTCCCTACCTGAACGGAAGCCTGGAGGCAGACCCCAATGAGGTCAGCAGTAAAACTGCAAGTGAAATGCAGAATGTATGCCCAGAAGTTTTTGCCTTCAGTGATCCCTTCACCACTTTCATATATACGATTTTCTTTGTCTTTTATTTGATAGAACAGAGAAATTGAGAGGGAAGAGGGAGACAGACAGACAGACAGATGGAAATAGACACCTCAGCACTGCTTCACCAGCTTTGTAGCTGGAGATGGGGGGGCTTGAACCCTGCTCCTTCCTCAAGGTAATGTGTGCTCTTAACCAGATGCATCACCATCTGGGCCCTTTCACACAGGGCGCAAAAACTCAACCTTTTCCTTCCTGTGTTTTCGTCCACACTCACAAGACTGTCACCCCCACAATACACTCCCCCCCCACTACTTCTGCCAGCCTCATCAGGCAATTGTCTGGGTCCAGCTGGATGGTCTACCATTGAACTCATCTCTAACATCACCATGTGCAGAAAGTGGCAGGACCTAGGGGTTAGGACTCATACCTAGGAGACTGCACACCTCCCCTACAATGCCACTTCCAAGACTATGTGCCTATGTTTCCCACAATTTCTGTGTGACTTGGCTATAAATAAGAGGTTGCCCTGGGAGTTGCGCAATGGGTTAAGCGCACATGGCGCGAAGCGGAAGGACTGGTGTAAGGATCTCGGTTCGAGCCCCCAGCTCCCTACCTACATGGGGGTCGCTTCACAGGCGGTGAAGCAGGTCTGCAGGTGTCTATTATTCTCTCCCCCTCTCTGTCTTCCCCTCCTCTCTCCATTTCTCTCTGTCCTATCCAACAATGAACAACATCAACAATGGTAATAATAATAATCACAATGAGGCTACCGCAACAAGGGCAACAAATGGGGGAAAAAATGGCTTCCAGGAGCGGTGGATTCATGGTGCAGGCACTGAGCCCAGCAATAACCCTGAAGGAAAAAGAAAAAAAAAAGAGGCTCCCCTGACATCTTCTTGGAGTTCAATTAGTTTCCAAGACAGTTCACAGAATTTGGGGAAACACTTGCATTTACCAGTTTATTAAAGGAACAATGAAGGGTACAGATGAATGAATAACTGAATAGACAGATACACAGGGTGAGGTATGGAAGTGTTTCAAAGTTCAGGAGTTTCTATGTCTAAGGACTTGGTGTGCAGCCCCTAAAGGAGACTTGCTGAAACCTGCCACATGGAAAGCATTTGGACACTCCAATTCCCCCACTCCTTTGTTATGGGACACCGTTCTCTTGAGACAAACTTCAGGTGGTCCAACCAGTTCCACTCTGGGCCACCCTAGGGAAAGGAGACATTCCTTACCCTGAGGATACCAGGAAGGTCAAGTGATAATAGAAGTCACCCCCTTCCTTCCTCAACCTATCATCGATTTAGTCAGACCTGATGGCACTTCCGCAATCCGTGACTAAGGAAGACGCTTCTTCCTGTTCCTCCCCCACGCACCTGGCTTCCCCCTCCCCCCATACATCTGTGTTGTCTCCAGCTAGGGGCACGATTCTCTCTTGCCATCGCTGTGCTAAGAGTCGTCCACCACGGAATTTCTCTAATGAAATTTGCTTCTTGTCTGTTGACCTCTTTCTGCGTGATCTTTCTCACTCACATTTCTAACAGTTCTCTCTTGGTCTGGATGGATTTTTAAGGCGGAAGCTCTCTAAAGGAGGCACTACTGGCATTTTTATGGTGTTACACCACGTAAGCGTAAGCAATTATTATTAACACTATGACTGATCCTTTACTTTGTCAAGATAACAGAAGGTGGGTCAGGACCAAAAAAAATCCAGACTTCAATCATGCATGGCTTCATGATCTGTCATCCAAAAGTCCACCCTGAGTTGTCTGATTTGAACTATTTCTCAGGAAATTGAAGGAATTTTAGGAGCTCTGTGCCAGTAATTGGAGGGGGGGTGGTGGCAGAGACCAGTGTAATATTTTCAGTGACTTCATACACATATGCCAACTGTCATGATCCTTGTATCAGCCTTTTCAGTGAGGACTCACCCCTCATTTACAAAGGAGACCATGGAAGCTTTTCCTAATATGTCTTCCCAATAAGTAGCAATGTGAGTATCCTGTCTCTTGGTCCCACTGTTTAGTGTCCCACCTTCCCCTGACCCAGGTTGAATTTAAATTCAGGTAAAGACAGTGGGTGTAGCTTGAATCCCACTGGGGCAACATCTAGGCACCAAATCATCTCTCCTTTTCTGCATGATTTTCTCAAACTCAAACCTGCTTGAGTGAAATTGTAGTTTGATCACACCAAGCTTTCTCTGACAAAACGCCAAAAAGCCCTAGTAGGTGTGGGCAAATCATAAATGGTAAGTCGGTTTGTCAAATTCATTTCTCCCTTCTCTGCTGGCTGACCAGTAGTAACTAATGGAAATATCTGTGGCAGATGGTGGGAGGGAACCTCTCATATTGGGGGTTGAGAAGGGCAAGCATGGAGGGTATATTGGCTTTCTTTTTTATTTTAATCCGTGATTTGTAAGATTTTTAAGATAATAGGGGTATACTTCTACACTGCTTTCAATCACCAAAGTTTGGTGTTCCCTCCTCTATCCTGTGGTAACTGCCAGAGTCCTCCCAAGTTCACGTGTTTCAATTAAGTATACTCCACTTCTGAGAGGAATCATCTTCACTTCCTTTCTCTTTTCGCTAAACAGAATCACTGATCACTAGTCCCATGATCTAGTCTATATTTGCTTTCTATTGCTCTGTGACAAATGACTACAGTCACGGTAGTTTAAAACAACATGCACTTAATCTCTTACAGGAGTGTGACCTTGGTCTAGCTGCATCCTCAGTTCAGGGTTTCTCATAAAGCTGCACCCAAAATGCTGTTTGCTTGAACCCTTCCTGGCAATTGGAATCATCTTCTGAGCTCAGATGTCATTGACAGAATATAGCACCGTGTGGTTGTAGGACTGAAATTTCTTTTTTCTTTTTTGTTGTTTTTATTGCCTCCAGGGTTATTGCTGGGGCTCTGTGCTGGCGTTATCAATCCTTGGCTCCTGGCAGCCATTTTTTCTGCTGTGTGTGTTTTAACTGATAGGACAGAGAGCTATTGAAAGGGCAGGGGAAGGTAGAGAGGGAGAAACATGGATACCCGTAGACCTGCTTCACTCTTGTTCAAGTGGACCCCCAGTAGGTGAGGGTCCAGGGCTTGAACCCAGGTCCTTGTTCATGGCAGCATGTGTGCTTAACAGGGTGTGTCACTGCCTGGCCCCCAGGACTGAAACTTCTGTTCTTTGATACCACCTGAAGTTGCCTGCTCCATGATCTCACCATGACTGGTACACATTGTGGCTGTCTGCTTCTTTGGGGCCATAGATTTCCCCCCTCCTGAGTCTCTGAGAAAGAGTGTTACATAGTACAATGTAGTCAGGGGAATTGTATTTTGGAATTTCACTTGATAATCTGAATCATCAAGAGAAGTGGCAGCTGAGTGGCACCAACAGCTGAGTTGGGTGTGGAAGAACTCTTCTTTTCCAGAGTCTCTTTCCTCTCAGTGCTGAATACACACTTCCACTTGGCCTACTTCAATCATTTGTTGTGGCTTTCTGTCTATTGAGAATGATTGTGACCCAAAATTAAAGCCTTAAGGGAATTACAAAAGAGGGTGAGGCCAGGTAACAGAGTCAAGAAGCTGTGACTGAGGAAGAGTTGGGTCTGAAGAACGCAGGGCTACCGTCCCTCTGAAATATCTAATTATTCCATAAAAGAGGGTGGGATTAAAAACATCTGGGTTCTGTTCCTGACTCTGAATTCAGATGTGTGGATCTGAGCCTGTAAGTTCATGTCTTTAAACCACAACACTCTTGGTGGCTCAAAGCGCAAGGACCGACAAAAGGATCCTGGTTCGAGCCCCTGGCTCCCCACCTGCAGGGGAGTCAGTTCACAGGTGGTGAAGCAGGTCTGCAGGTGTCTATCTTTCTCTCCCCCTCTCTGTCTTCCCTTCCTCTCTCCATTTCTCTCTGTCCTATCCAATAGCAATGACATCAATAATAACTACAACAGGGAGTCGGGCTGTAGTGCAGAGGGCTAAGCGCAGGTGGCGCAAAGCACAAAGACCGGCATAAGGATCCCGGTTCGAACCCTGGCTCCCCACCTGCAGGGGAGTCGCTTCACAGGCGGTGAAGCAGGTCTGCAGGTGTCTATCTTTCTCTCCTCCTCTCTGTCTTCCCCTCCCTCTCCTCATTTCTCTCTGTCCTATCCAACAACGACAACAATAATAATAACTACAACAATAAAACAACAAGGGAAACAAGGGAAAAAATAAATAAAATAAATTAAAAAATAATAACTACAACAATAAAACAACAAGGGCAACAAAAGGGAAAAATAAATAAAATAAATAAAAAATAATAACTACAACAATAAAACAAGGACCACAAAAGAGAATAAATAAAATAAAATAAAAACAACAAAACCACAGCACTCTTATCTACAAAGTGTCCCTTTGCTCAGAATCCCCAACATAAAGAGCTGTGAGTAGAAAATTAATAATCTGTGATTCTGACAAGTGCCCAAGGCAAGTGAGATAAGTTTGAATGATACATTAATTCAATTGGACATTAGTCATCAGTCCTGCACTCAGGAAATAAGAGCAGTTCTTGGAGTGTGGCATAAACCATTGGGACTCATCGAGCAGACTAGAATATAGGGGAAGTTTTTAAAAAGCTAAAAATCTGGGGTAATCAATTGAGTGCTTTTGTTACCATGATGCACAAGGACCTGAGTCTAAGTTCCTGTCCCCTACCAGCAGGAGGGAAGCTTCACTGCTGGTATCTCTCTTTCTTCAACTCCACCTCCCCCTTCATTTCTGTCTGTCCTATCAAATAGGCAGACAAATAAATAAAAATAAATATTTTTAAAAAAACACCAGGAGGTAGCATACCTGGTTGAGTGTACATATTACCATGTGCAGGGACCCATGTTCAAGTTCCCACTACTCCTCACCTGCAGGGGGGAAAAGCAGTGTTGCAGGTATCTATTTCTGTCTGTCTGTCTGTCTATCTCTCTCTCTCCCTTCCTTCTTGATTTCTTTCTGTATCTGTCAAATAATAAATTGAATTACAGAAGAAGAAGAAAAAAATGACCAGCAGGAACAGTGGACTTCTTGTGCAGGAAATGAGCTCCAGATCTGACCCCGGTGGAAATAAAAGTTCAGAATTTGGGAAACTGAGTCAGAGATGAAACTGTATGGACTGGGATGCCATGGGAGAATAGGAGAAGTTTGTATGCAGTAGATGGTTGCCTCTTCTAACTCCTATCTCAAGTCCTTCTTAATCTTTTTTTTTTTTGTATTAATGGTTTAATATTACTTTATAAAATTATGAGATAACAGGGGTATTGTTCCCACCCCCAGAGTTCTGTGTCCCCCTTCCCTCCATTGGAAACTCCAGTAGTTCTCCCAACGTCACAGATATGGGTTGGTTATTATTTCTTTTTTTTAAAAAAATTTATTTCTTTATTGGGGAATTAATGTTTTTCATTCAACAGTAAATACAATAGTTTGTACATGCATAACATTCCCCAGTTTCCCATTTAACAGTACAACCCCCACTATGTCATTTATCATCCTTCATGGACCTGTATTCTCGGTTATTATTTCTATAACTACCTACCTATATTTATTTATATTTGCTCAATTTTTTCTTTTTAACATTTATTTACCCTTTTGTTGTCCTTGTTTTTTACTGTTGTTGTTATTGATGTCGTCATTGTCAGATAGGACAGAGAGAAATGGAGAGAGGAAGGGAAGACAGAGAGGGGGAGAGAAAGATAGACACCGTCAGACTTGCTTCACTGCCTGTGAACTGACTCCCCTGCAGGTGGGGAGCTGGGGCTCGAACTGGTATTCTTATGCCAGTCCTTGCGCTTTAAGCCACATGCACTTAACCCGCTCCACTACTGCCCGGATCCCTCTTTTAATTTCTTTATTGAGGATTTAAAGTTTGGCTTAAAGTTGACAGTAAATACAATAGTTTGACTGGGACCGGGTGGTGGTGTACCTGGTTGAGTACACATGTTACAGTGCTCAAAGACCCAGGTTCCAGCCCCCGGCCCCCACCTGCAGAGGGAAAGCTTTGCATGTGGTGAAGCAGGGCTGCAGGTGTCTCTCTCTCTCTTTCCCTCTCAACCTCCCATACTCTCTCAATTTCTGGCTGTCTCTATCGAATAAATAAAGATAATAATAAAAAATACAATAGTTTGTACATGCGTAACATTTCCCAGTTTTCCACATAACAGGTCAATCCCCACTAGGTCCTCCTCTGCCATCATGTTCCAGGACCTGAACCCTCCCTCCCACTCCAGTATTTTACTTTGGTGCAATACACCAAACCCAGTCCAAGTTCTGCTATGTGTTTTCCCTTCTGATCTTGTTTTTCAACTCCTGTCTATGAGTGAGATCATAGATGTAAATATCACAGCTGAAATAAACACAAAATGTGCAACAAAGAGACTCCCAAAGTCAATAGGACAAAGGAAGTAGTCAAAATCAGAGCAGAAATTAATGAAATGGAAACAAGAAAGATGATTAAAATTATTAATGACACCAAGAGCTGGTTCTTTGAAAGGCTAAATAAAATAGATAAACCACTGGCTAGACTCACCAAGAAAGAAAAAGGGAGAAAGCTATGATAAAAACAAAAAGGAATGAAGTTTCTTCATTCTTCCTCTAAACTCAGGAGCTAGGCAAGGATGTCCACTATCACCAATATTATTCAGCATAGTCCTTGAGGTCTTTGCCATTGCAATCAGACAAGAAAGCAATATCAAAGGTATACATATGTATTGGAAAGGCTGTATCACTGGCCTGTTCGTCTGCCTCTGGTGGTGATTGGATTTTGTCTGCAGCTGGTGATCTTACACAGATGAGAGAAATCTGTGAAACTGGTGCTTCCCTTCACTATCCTTAATTAATTTAGAGTGAAAGCTGGGTTGAAGTCTCATTCTATGTCACCAGTCAGCATCTCTCTCTCTCTCTCTTTTAAAAGGTTTTATTAATTTATTAGTGAGGAAGATAGGAGGAGAGAGAAAGAACCAGACATCACTCTGGCACACGTGCTGCCGGGGATCGAACTCAGAGAGCTCAGTCTCTTTTAGGACAATTTCCAGTAACTCCTGCACACTGATGCGACTCTGTAATTTGCTTTTTTTTTATACCTTGTATGACACAATCAAGAACTTTTGGAAGATGTTACCAGTTTAAGTTAACAGTCTCTGGAATTTTACTGGGAAACTTGTTCTTCCCATTTACCTCTTTATAAATTTTTTTCTTTTAAAAAATATTTACTAACGAGAGGGATAGGAGAAGTGAAAGAACTAGACATCATTCTGGTATATGTGCTGCAGGGGACTGAACTCAGGACCTCGTGCTTGAGAGTCTTTATCCACTGTGCCACCTCCTGGACCACCACATTTACTCTTAGCCCAATAGAGTATAGAAAGTACTTGGATGTTTCAGTAGAACCTGAAATGGAATTGGCATATCGCACCAAAGTAAAAGACTCTGGGGTGGGTGGGTGGGTGGGGAGAATACAGGTCCATGAAGGATGATAAATGACATAGTGGGGGTTGTATTGTTAAATGGGAAACTGGGAATGTTATGCATGTACAAACTATTGTATTTACTGTTGAATGTAAAACATTAATTCCCCAATAAAGAAGTAAATTAAAAAAAAAGAAAGTACTTGGATGTTTCAACACCAAATACGGTGACTCTTCTAGTAGAGTTGGTCATTATTCTTCACAGTAGGCAGCTTTACTAAAGAAGGAGAAAGAAAGGAAGGAAGGAAGGAAGAAATGGAAAAGAAAAAAAGAGAGACCTTTTCATATACAGATTTCAAAGTCAAACAGGCAAATTTGGGGGCTGGGAACTAATTGTCATAATCACCTACTCTGAGTTAAGCTTTTTTTTTTTTTTGTATATTTGATGTAAATGGAACATGTATTATGTAATAATTTAGTTATTCATTTTCTTAGTCAAGCAGCCTAAATGCATATTGACAGATGAGTGGATGAAAAAGTTATGGGCAGATCCCTCTCTCCACTGTCATTGGTCATCTTCATCAGGAACAATATAGTAGACCCTCTTATGTTGCCCTCAGTGTGGGTCAGCACTGGTAGGGACTGCCCCATTTTCCGAAGGGAGGCTAGACCAACATACTCTACTGCTTGAGGAAGACAGGTTTTGCTATGAGTGCAGCCTAGAATATTTCTCGCTATGACCATGGAATATACGCTCAGAACTACAGGAATGTAGAGGTTACACAGGCTTCTATACTGAATATGGGCCCCAGATCAGATCAGTGGGGTTTACAGTTAATGCTATTTAAATACTTTCCTCATGTTTGGGAGCTACTTTCTTCCATGATCCACCTTTCTGGTCCTGTTTCTAACTCACACCATCTCCCCAGACAATACTTTCAGCCCACCTACATATTAGCTGTTGGGCTCAGGCAAAAATTAGTAAAGTCATGGGCTTCTTGGAATATGCCTGAAATAGACTTCTTAGCTTTTACGAAAATAGAAACCCCAAATCTCACCTGCTATATTCTTACCTTTAGGTTCCTGATTATTAAACAATTTGTTCTGCTTTATACCTTAAAATGCTATTCAGCCACCAAGTTGCAGATGCTACCATGATGCCAGCCTGACTTCCCTGGGCAGACAACCTCAGCAATGTGTCCTGAAACCTCACCTCCCCAGAGCCCTGTCTCACTAGGGAAAGATAGAAACAGGCTGGGAGTATGGATCAACCTGCCAACACCCATGTCCAGTGGAGAAGCAGTTACAGAAACCAGACTTTCCACCTTCTGCACCCAATAAAGAATTTTGGTCCATACTCACAGAGGGATAAAGAATAGGAAAGCTCCCAATGGAGGGGATGGGATATGGAACTCTGGCAGTGGGAATTGTGTGGAATTGTATCTCTCTTATCTTATGGTCTTGTCGATCATTATTAAATCAATAAAAACAGTTATGGGATAATATATATATACTTCATGAAATACTACTATGCAATAAAAAGATGATATGGTGTCCTTTGGAACAAAATGGGTAGGACTGGAAGTGGTTATACTTAGTCAAATATATAAAGAGATGAAGATAACAACCCAGTGGTTTCACTAGCAAAAAAAAAAAAGAAAGAAAAGGAAAAAGAAAAAAAAAAGGTAAATAAACTGTCTCTAAGACTTTGTAAGAATATGGTAGTTACTGAGAATGGGGACACAGAATTTTGGTGGTGGGTGAAGTGAGTAACTATGCTCTGTAATCTTACAATCTTGTAAGATTGTTTTTATTTGTAATCATAAATGAAAAATGTCTTGGGAAAAAAAAAAGAATGCCAACCCCTTGTAGAGTTTTGTGACTAAAAGAAATGAGATTTAGTGGCAGCTGGGTGGCAGCACATCTGGCTAAGCACACATATTACTAAGGACCTGTTTTGAACCCCCAGCTCCCTACCTGTGGGGGGGGGGGTCTGCTAGCTACACAAGCGGTGAAGCAGGTCTGCAGGTGTCTATCTTTCTCTCCCTCTCTCTATCTCCCCATACTCTTTCAATTTCTTTCTGTCCTATCTAATAAAAATTACCAAAAAAAAAAAATGGCCACAATAACCCTGGTGGAAAAATAAAAAGACATGAGATTTATCAAACTGTGTCCCTCAACACTACTCAGTCTGTTGTCTGGCAAACATATCTCAATAAAGCTCTACAGACAAAGGAATATGAGGAGCAGGACACATATTTACAAAGTCCTGCTTAGGGTAAGACTTCACCTTCCCTAAAATATATTTTGATCAATTAACTCACTTTTTATTTTATTTGCCCTATATCTTTTTAACACACAGGACTGGTTTAACTTATCAACCCAAAAGAGTCTTTAAATATTTCATAGCTGGTAGTGCTGATGAAAACTTAACTGGTAGCAAAGTTATTTATGTATTTTATTTGTGGGCTTCTGGGGCATCCGTAGTGCTCCATGAAGCATGGAAGAGCTAAGTTTATGCTCTGGGCCTCCTACGAGTATGTGGCATTTAGAGACCAGTGACAGGTATGGTGGTGAATGGCTTTGTGAGTTATTTGGAATGATAGACGCCTGGTTGAAATGACATGTTGTTCTGCTTGGGGGGAAATGATTAGGAATTGTATGGTTACCAGTCACTGCGTTTGGAGTCATTTTTCCAGATGCGATGATGAACATTTAAGAGACAGACAGGAAGATTGGTCTGGGTAGATGGTGAAAGGCATTTGAGATGAGGGAAACAGCATGACTAGAATACAGAGGTAGCCTGTAGGGTTTATTTATGGGACAGATTTGTGGGAATAGAATTAAATGAGGCACAAATGTGTGATGGGCCAGGACTATGAAGGATTTAGATAGACTGACATAAGAATTCCAGCAAATGATAATACAGAAAAATTTCTGTGTATTTATTTATGTATTCCTTTCAGATACAAGCAGACAGAAATTGAAAGGGACAGATGGGGGGAGGGGAGAGATAGAGATACAGAGAGAGAGACAGAGATACTTGCAGCTCTGTTTCACGAGCAGTGCCTTGAACCCAGGTCCTTGCACACTGTACTATGTGCATTCTATGAGGTGTGCCACCACTCAGTCCCAACAAATAGCAGTGATTTTTTTTTTTGTCTCCATGGTTACTGCTGGGGATTGGTGCCTGCACCACGAATCCATTGCTCCTGGAGGCTATTTCTTCCCCTTTTGTTTTAACATTGTTGTTATTATTATGGTTATTTATGTCATTGGTTGATGGATAGGACAGAAATGGAGAGAGTAGGGGAAGACAGAGAGGAGGAGAGAAAGACAAACACCTGCAGACCTGCTTCACTGCCTGTGAAGCGACCCCCCTGCAGGGAGGGAGCCGGGGGCTCAAACCCAATCCTTGAGCCAGTCTTTGTGCTTCTTGCCATGTGTGCTTGACCCGTCACCCATCCCCCTGATTTTTTTTTTTTTTAATTGAAGGTTTCTGAACAAAGGAATGCCATACCATTGGCTAGTTTTTTTTTTTTTTCTTGAAGGATTGTTATACAAGGGTAAAGATACAAGTACTATTACATACATTGATTCACAGAAAAAACCCTGTGATGGTAAGTGCCATTTTGGCATCCAATTTTTCAGAAGAGAATACTGGGCACAGTAAAATAGCTGAGATAGCATTAGAAGCCAGGCTGCTCAGCTGTGGAGCAAATGTGCCCAGTCAACAGGCTGAGACTCTTTAGCACAAGAGACAGTTAAGGAAGGTGACCCCGTGTTGATACTCAGGGGTGATTGGCAGGAAGGAAAGACTGGTGATGGGGAAAAGCAATTGGGAGAATATAGCAGCCAGTCTAGTCATACTGGAAACATTCTCATTTTCACTTCCTGTCTCTTCCTTACTTGATTTCAGCTGTTACCACAAGTCCTATTTCCAGGCGCTGTTATTTTGAGTCGTTTACTGTGCTCTCCATCCAGTCCATTTTCCACTCTGCAGCCAGAGGATCTCTGTAAGGAGCAAATCTCATCATGCTGCTCCCTTGATTAAACCTCCCATTGAAAGTCTGACTTTCAAACCCCCTGCACTGCTGGTGGGAATATCAATTGGTCCAACCTCTGTGGAGAGTAGTCTGGAGAACTCTCAGAAGGCTAGAAGTAGACCTACCCTATGATCCTGCAATTCCTCTCCTGGGGATATATCCTAAGGAACCCAACACACCCATCCAAAAAGATTTGTATATACCTATGTTCTTAGCAGTACAATTTTTTTAAATATTTATTTTATTTATTCCCTTTTGTTGCCCTTGTTGTTTTATTGTTGTAGTTATTATTGTTGTTGTTGTTGTTGGATAGGACAGAGAGAAATGGAGAGAGGAGGGGAAGACAGAGAGGAGGAGAGAAAGATAGACACCTGCAGACCTGCTTCACCGCCTGTGAAGCGACTCCCCTGCAGGTGGGGAGCCAGGGTTCGAACCTGGATCCTTATGCCGGTCCTTGTGCTTTGCACCACCTGCACTTAACCCACTGCACTACAGCCCGACTCCCAGCAGTACAATTTTTTTTCCTCTCTCTTTTTTTTTAATTTTTTATTTAAGAAAGGATTAGTGAACAAAAACATAAGGTAGAAGGGGTACAACTCCACACAATTCCCACCACCCAATCCCCATAATCCCCCCCCTCCCATGGTAGCTTTCCCATTCTCTAGCCCTCTGGAAGCATGGACCCAGGGTCATTGAGGGTTGCAGAAGGTAGAAGGTCTGGCTTCTGTAATTGCTTCCCCGCTGAACATGGGCGTTGACTGGTCGGTCCATACTCCCAGTCTGCCTCTCTCTTTCCCTAGTAGGGTGTGTCTCTGGGGAAGCTGAGCTCCAGGACACATTGGTGGGGTCTTCAATCCAGGGAAGCCTAGCCAGCATCCAGGTGGCATCTGGAACCTGGTGATTGAAAAGAGAGTTAACATATGAGGCCAAACAATTTGTTGAGCAATCATGGATCCCAAGCTTGGAATAGTGGAGAGGAAGTGTTAGGGAGGTACTCACTGCAAACTCTAGTGTACTTCCCAGCAGTACAATTTTTAATAGCCAAAACCTGGAAGCAACCCAGGTGTCCAACAACAGGTGAGTGACTGAGCAAGTTATGGTCTATATACACAATGGAATACTACTCAGCTATTAAAAACGGTGACTTCCACCGTTTTCAGCCCATCTTGGATGGACCTTGAAAAAAATCATGTTGAGTGAAATAAGTCAGAAACAGAAGGATGAATATGGGATGATCTCACTCTCAGGCAGAAGTTGAAAAACAAGATCAGAAGAGAAAACACAAATAGAACCTGAATTGGAGTTGGTGTATTGCACCAAAGTAAAAGACTCTGAGGTGCAAGGGGTGGGGGGGAGAGTATAGGTCCCAAAAGGATGACAGAGGACCTAGTGGAGGTTGTATTGTTATGTGGAAAACTGAGAAATGTTATGTACAAACTATTGTATTTACTGTCAACTAGAAAACATTAATCCCCCAATAAAGAAATTAAAAAAAAGAAAGTCCAACTTTCCATCAGGAAGGTCATCATGAAGCCTGATGTGGGCCTCTCCAGGACCTTGCCCTCACATGGCTTTAGCAGCAATGGTAGGGACTGCCCTATTCTCTGAAGGGAGGCTGGATCATCCTACTGCCACTCAAGAGAGACTGGTCCTGAAGTGAATGCAGCCTAGAATGTTCCCAGCTGTGACCATGAACTTCAAGCTTGGACTGACAAGGACTCAGAAGTTACGTAGACTTTTGTGTTAAACATAAATATTTATGGGCTTTGGGTCAGACTGATGGGGTAAACAGTTAATTGTATTTATATAATTTCTTCACATTTGTGAACTACTCTCTGTCCTAATACAACTTTCTACCCCTATTTTCAATTGACATCATCTTCCCAGACAATATTTTTAGTCTACCTGTATGTTAGCTATCAAGATCAAGCAAAAAAAAAAAAAAAATCACTAAAGTCACGGGCCCCTAGGAACATACCTAAAATGGATGTCCTAGCTTCTTTCCACCCTAAGATCCCTATTCTCATCTTCTCTAGCCTATTTTTGGGTTGCTGTTGACTAAACATTTTGTTTTGCTTTATATCTTTTCACCTTTCACTTTTCCCACCTTCTGCACACCAACATTCTTTTTGGCCCATACCTACAAGAGGGAGAGAAGATGACCAGAGGGTTCTGAACTCCACTTTCATCAAGACCCAAAGAGAAAAGAGGAGAAGAGGAAGGGTATTTGGAAGAAGTAATAGTTGTAGATATGACTTAGAAAGGAAGAGAAGGCAGGACCATAGATAAAATGAGCAAATATATATAAATATAGATAATTGTAGAAATAATAGTCCATATCTGTGATCTTTGGAGAACTACTGCAGTTTTCTTCTTCTTTTAAAAAAAATAATTTATAAAAAAAATAAAAAATATCGAGGGAGTCGGGCAGTAGTGCAGTGGGTTAAGTGCACATAGCGCGAAGCACAAGGACTGCAGCAAGGATCCTGGTTTGAGCCCCTGGCTCCCCTCCTGCAGGGGAGTTGCTTCACAAGCAGTGAAGCAGGTCTACAGGTGTCTATCTTTCTCTCCTCCTCTCTGACTTCTCCTCCTCACTCCATTTCTCTCTGTTCTATCCAACAATGATGACATCAGTAACAACAATAATAACTACAACAATAAAACAAGGGCAGCAGAAGGGAATGAATAAATAAATAAAGAAAGAAAGAAAATATTAACAAAACCATAAGATAAGAGAAGTACAATTCTGTACATTTCCAACCACCAGAGTTCCATATCCCATCCCCTCCAATGGAAGCTTTCCTGTGCTTTATTTCTCTAGGAGCATGGATCCAGGATCATTATGGGGTGTAAAAGATGGAAAGTCTGGCTTCTGTAATTGCTTCTTTGCTGGAGACAGACATTGGCACGTTGATCCATACTCCCAGTCTGCTTCTATCTTTCCCTAGTGGGGTAGGGCTGTGGAGAGATGGGGTTCCAGGGTATACTGATGTGGTCATCTGCCTGGGGAAGTCAGGCTGGTGTCATGGTAGCATCTGAAACTTGGTGTCTGAAAAAGCATGAAGGTATAAAAAAGAATGGATTATAATTATCTGGAACCTAAAGGCAAGAATATAGCAGATGGTATTTGGGGTTTCTATTTTGGGAGAAGTTAGTAGGTCTATTTTAGGTCTATTCCAAGGGGCCATGACTTTACTAAGTTTTGTCTAAGCCTCACAGATAACATGCAGGTGGGACAATGGTATTATTTGGGGAGATGGTGTCAGGGTTGGAAATAGGACCAGAAAGTTTGATTAGGGAAGAGAGTAGCTCCCAAAGCTGGGAAAAGCATATAAATACCGTTAACTGTAAACCCCACAAAATTATGAGATAACAGGGATGTAAACCCCAATGGAAGGAATGGGGACACAGAACTCTGGTGGTCGGGATGGTATGGAATTACATCCCTGTTATCTCATAATTTTGTAAATCAATATTAAATCACTAATAATAATAAAAAAGAAAGTCCAAACTCTTGGGTTTTAAGGTCATTCATGGACCATGCTTCTTCTCCTTCTTCTTTTTTTCTTTTTCCCTGTTCCTAGTCCCATTTCTAAGAGCCTGCATCTTTTTGTATCTGTAAAAGCTAACTGCGTTTACTTTCCACTGAAATTCACTTATTGTACTGTTTATTGCATGAATGAAGACGTCAGTGAACTAAAATAGAATATGGAAAATGGATATAATTAATAAGCAGATGTCTGGTTCTAACACCTCCATAAAAAGCGGCAAAGAATTTCAGAGTAAAAAGATCTAACTTTCTATTCGTGGATTTTGGCAAATTCACCTTCCAGAACCTGTTAGTAGCTTGTATCCCTCTAGCACTCTCTTTTCACGTGAGCTGTGTTTCCAAACTTCTATTCTAAACACCTCCCTCTCCCTCTGGATTCTGCTTCTGGAAGCCTGTGGTCTTTCCTGTTGAAACTCTATGTCCAGGAAATCAGCTTCACAACCCTTTGTCCTATGCTGCCACTTGAAGGAAATTCACATCATTTCAAGGAAAAAGGAGGGAGTGATCTGAAGATGAGTAGAGAGCTTCACGATGGCTGATTGAGGGCATGACTGAGAGAAGAAAGCTAGAGCCCAGTGGTGACAGGGGCCACTTCAGGCAGTGAGACTGACTTTAGTCCATAGAATATGGAAAATGGAGATAATTAATAAGCAGATGTCTGGTTCTAACACCTCCATAAAAAGTGGCAAAGAATTTCAGAGTAAAAAGATCTATCTTTCTATTCCTGGATTTTGGCAAATTCACCTTCCAGAACCTGTTAGTAGCTTGTATCCCTCTAGTACTCTCTTTTCACGTGAGTTGAGTTTCCAAACTTCTATTCTAAACACCTCCCTCTCCCTGACTTTAGTCTCACTGCCTGACCTCAGGCATGTTGTCCAGCTGCCCCATGCCTCCACTACTTGCTCCCAGGGGGATCCAATCACAGCACCTTCTTTACCAGAGTATTACTATTATTATTTTTTTGATTTTTAAAAAATATTTATTTATTTATTCCCTTTTGTTGCCCTTGTAGTTTTATTGTTGTAGTTATTATTGTTGTCATCGTTGTTGGATA
Organism: Erinaceus europaeus; assembly: GCF_950295315.1. NCBI lineage: Eukaryota > Metazoa > Chordata > Mammalia > Eulipotyphla > Erinaceidae > Erinaceus > Erinaceus europaeus. The sequence continues at coordinate 26,783,957 of NC_080168.1, forward strand.
GGACAGATAGAAATGGAGAGAGGAGAGGAAGACAAAGAGGGGGATAGAAAGATAGACACCTGCAGACCTGCTTCACTACCTGTGAAGAGACTCCCCTGCAGGTGGGGAGCTGGGAGCTCAAACTGGGATCCTTATGCGGGTCCTTGTGCTTTGGACCACCTGCGTTTAACTCACTGCGCTACTACCCAACTTCCTTTACCAGAGTATTTTTTTTTAATGTTTTATTTATAAAAAGGAAACATTGACAAAACCGTGGGATAAGAGGGGTATAACTCCACACAATTCCCACCACCAGAAATCCATATCCCAACCCCTCCCTTGATAGTTTTCCTATTTTTTTTGTTGATATTTATTCCCTTTTGTTGTCTTTGTTGTTTTATTGTTGTAGTTATTATTGATGTCATTGTTGTTGGATAGGACAGAGAGAAATGGAGAGAAGAGGGGAAGACAGAAAGGGAGAGAGAAAGATAGACACCTGCAGACCTGCTTCATTGCCTGTGAAGCGACTCTCCTGCAGCTGGGGACCCGGGGGCTTGAACTGGGTTCCTTACGCCGGTCCTGCACTTAACCCACTAAGCGCCACCTGCACTTAACCCACTGCGCTACCACCCGACTTCCAGCTTTCCTTTTCTTTAACCCTCTGGGAGTATGGACCCAAGGTCATTGTGGTCTGCAGAAGGTGGAAGGTCTGGCTTCTGTAGTTGCTTTCCCACTGAACATGGGCGTTGACAGGTGGATCCATATTCCCTGCCTGCCTCTCTCTTTCCCTAGTGGGGAGGGGTTCTGGGGAATCAGAGCTCCAGGACACATTGGTGGGGTTTTCTATCCAGGGAAGTCTGGTTGGCATCATGCTAGCATCTGGAACCTGGTGGCTGAAAAGAAAGTTAACATACAAAGCCAAACAAGTTGTTAACTAATCATGAACCTAAAGGCTGGAATAGTGCAGATGAGGAGTTGGGGGGGGGGGTGTCTTTACCAGAATATTTTAAGAGTTAAAGGGAAAGTGATTCTCAGGCACTTACCATGATGACCCATGGCAGGAAATCCTGGAGCTGAAGGAAATGCCAGGAAATCCTGGTTGAGGTTCCTGGTTCAATCCCGGGGGTCATATTTACCAATATCTGTTCTCACTTGCCTTTTTTCCCCTCCGATGTGAAACTCTCTCTGTTTCTCATATCTGATAAATAAAATAAATCTTAAAAAATATAGTCAACTGTCCCCTGCCTGCACATGTACATTGGAGGTATGGTACATGCCTCGAATGTCTGAGACTCTGGGTTTGATCCCCAGTGTGAAACCAATCAACCAATCTACCATTTAACCAACCAACCAACCAAACAAACAAAATATCCAAACAAAGCAAATGAAATTCCTGAACAATAAATAGAAGTCATTTGTCAGTCACTAAGGTCATCCCCTTCTCCTCTCAATTTCTCTCTGTCCTAGCAAAAAAAAAAAAAAGTCAATAAATAACATTTGGTGGCCAGGCGATGGCACACTTGGCTGAGTGCACACTTTGTCTTTAAGGGGACTGAGAAGCTCTATTTCCCTAGTTTTGCTGAGATGTAATGGACATGTGCCCCTGTATGTGTACAACCTACTGATCTGATGGCAAAAGAATCATCCCAATAAGTTTAGTTGTTACTCATCTCCTCATATAGCAACAAATAATGTTTTCCTTGTGAGGAAAGCTTTAAAGGCTTAATCTCTCAGCAACTTTAAGTATTAAATGTTAATTATAGTCACTGTGTCCATCATGTTTGTAGGATTTATAATTGGAAGCTCTACCCTTTGGCCACATTCTGACATTTTCCCTACCCTCCCATTCCCACTTCTTACAATCACCAATCTGTTCTCTGTTTCTATGAGTTCTTCTTTTTAGGTTCCACACATATACACAATTACAAAAAAGCCTGGTAGTGCTCTGTTGAGCAGATGCGAGTGGACTAGAGAAAATGATTGGAGAGAATCAAGGCCTCAAAGTGTTGACTCAAGGATTAAAGGTTACAATAGATATATTTGCAGTAGTACCTAGACAGACTCAAGACTGACTAACATTGCCTGTTTCCTATAGAATCACATCTTTACCATTGTTCTTAAAAACAACCAAAACAACCAAACACCAGCTCATTTAATGAAAGTCTAGGCCTCCCTCTCCACTGGACTCTGCCACCTTTTTTTTTTTTTTTCCCAACCATGGAGAACTAAGTCCAAGTTAGACATAATTGATATTTCAGCTATAAAAATAGACTACAGGGGGCTGGGCAGTGGTGCATTTGGCTGAGTGCATATGTCACCACGTACAAGGATTTGAATTCAAGCCTCTGGTTCCCACTTGCATGGGGGAAAAGCTTCATGAGTGATGAAGCTCCAGGTCTCTCTCTTTCTCTCTTCCTCTCTATAGCTTGCTTTATTTTCAATTTCTCTTTGCCCTGTCAAATAAAAAAGAAAGGAAAAAAAAAAAAGAAAAGGGAAGGGAAGAAATGACTTCCAGGCTTGGTGGATTCATTGTGCAGGCACCAAGTTCCAGTGATAAACCTTGATGGGGGAAAAAACAAAAAGACTATACAATTTTAATATCTGACACGGCCTAGAAGATCCTGCATATCTTGGTAGAGCTTCATTTTAGAGCAAGAACTTGTAACTAAAATCAGCTGACAAAGACAAGGAGTGGGAAATCATTCAAAGTCTCATATTTAAAAAAATATTTTTTTCCGAAAGAATAACAAGTACAATTCTGCCAAAATAAGGTGTAAGAAAGTAGGCAGATGGGGGGACATTGCAGAAAGGAAACGTTATAACAAATCAACAATTTTCTTTCAAAATAGTTTCCCAAAATAATCAAACCTGTAAAAGTTATATAATATGCAACTAATAATACTTCTCCTTTTTTTTTTTTTTTGAATCTCTTAGTTTTTCTTTCCTACTTTCTCTTCTATTCCTGCCTGGGGGCCCTAAACACAGGATGAGAAGACTTGTGCTTTTCAAAATCAGTAAGGGGAGAGAAAGGATAGCTCCAGGAAGCAGTCACACTTTTACACCTTCACAATTATGTTCAGCCACAAGGAAGGGAGGGAGAACTGGCTTTTTTTTTTTTTTTTAAACAAGGTAGAAGGAAGACATTTCCCTGACCTGAAGAGGACCTGGGTGGGTCATCCATGATAGGCCTCTGACCTCTTCGCATTGCTCCAAGTACAGAAGTACATCCTGGTTCTTCCACTAGACATTGTGCCAATGGTCCAGGCAAGAAAGCAGAGGAGAATGACATTCGGAGATAAAAGGCAGAGCTATGTGGACATGGGACCCTGAAAGCTCCACCCTGAGATTTCTGCTCCCATTCAGAGTCAACTCTCGCTCTTGTGGTGACCCTCAGTCATTGGAGAATCTGAGGGAGGGAGGGTTTTCACTGGGTGCTTGGCCACTCTGGATAGAACAGAGTTCTTCTGATATGAAGAAGAGATGAATCCTTTTGTTCTTGATTTTATAAATGTTTGCTTTGTCTCACTTGCCATTTGATGGAAGTTAGGATCAATCTATTTCTCCCATGACCTTCTATCTCCTGCTGTACCTAGTGAGCACTCAACATGCTAACTGAAATAAAAATGTGATCTTTATTTTATTTTAACCAGAACACCTCTCAGCTCTGAGTTATGGTGGTGTTGGGGACTGAATCTGGAATGTAGGAGGAGCCTTAGGCATGGAAATCTTTTGCATAATAACTAAACTATCTCCCAGGCCCAGTGTATACTATCTTAATTTGTGGTGTGTGTATTTCAGGAACTTCACACACATACAAGTTCACCACTCCAGAATCTTTTCTTTTCTTTTCTTTCTTTCTTTTTTTTTTTTTTTTTTTTTTTTTTTTTTACCAGTACACTGTTCAGCTCTGTCTTAAGGTAGTGCAGGGGATTGAATTTGGGATTTGGGAGCCTCAGACTCAATAGTGTGTTTGCATAACCATTATGCTATCTCCCCCACCCTTTTCATTCTTTTTGTTTCAGACAGAAAAGCAGAAGCGGAGAAGGGGAGAGAGAGAGAGGGACTCCACAGCAGCCCCTCACCACCTGTGGAGCTGCTCTGGAGTCGCGGTGTTCCCACATGCTGCTGGGACTTAAACCTGCAGATTTCTGCATGGTGAGATGAGCTTCCCAAGAGGTGAGTCATTCCCCAGCTCCGTTGTCTTCTGTTAATTTGCAGTGTTAACATATCAGTTGAACCTGACTTGGTTATTCCAAAGGCATTTCATAAAATTATTTGGTTAGATGTGACAAAACAAACAAACAAACCATCAGGGGATTAGATCATACTGTGCTCTGTGGGTGGTCATGACCTATGTCTTCTCAGTTTTTCTACAGCATGCAGGACCCAGTGACCACCATCTGTTACAGGCATCAGGAGGGTGAGAGAATGCACATGGAGTGAGGAGCAGGGGCCAGTTGGCACAGCCAGTACAGTCTGAGGTCACCATATGTCAGCACCTGCATGGAGAAACTTTAGAACGGTGGAGGAGTGCCCCAGTGTCTCTCCTCTCTGCCTCTTTTTGCCTCTCATCTTCTATATAAAAAAGAAGACAATGACCCACTTCTTAGTAGCCACACTAGATATGCATAAATCTTACAAACAAAATACCTCGTTCCCTTCCCTTTATCCCGTTTCATTAGAAAAACCGTACTTGTCAGGCCAGCAGAAGAGCTCACTTGGATAGTTCGAGCTCAGTTCTCACTACAATGAAAGAAAGCCTGGCTGCTATGTTCTCTTTCACACTCTCTCTGCCAGAAGGAGGAGAAGGAAGAAGAGAGGGGGAGGACTAAGAGAAAAAGAAAGCAAGCCTGTCTTCCAAATCTTCACACCCCCCTAAGATGTGTACCATTTTAGAATGTGGAAAAGTTGGACAGCTGGGGGAATAGGGTGTATATCCCCTAACCATTCTCCTACACTTCTTAGAACTCTTTCATTTTTTTCATAAAATTGAATAATTTCTTTACATCCTGAAAACAGGAAGAAAAAAGTAATTAAAAATGATCTACCTATTGCAATCAAGAGAAGAAAATCAATCACCTTCAAGTCACAGCAGACAAAGCTGATTAAGGGAAAAAATAAAATCAGGATTAGAGTGCATAGTTCTTACACAAAACTCCTATATAGCAAAGTTGATAACAATAAAAGTCTAAGCAAAAACCAAACAAGCGGGGGGGGGGGGGAGGAGGGGTGGAAGAGGAGGGGGAAGAAGAAGAGGAGGAAGAGATGGAGAAGGAGGAGGAGGAGAAGGAGAAAAAAATGGCCACTAGGAATGGTGGAGTGTTCAGTCACTGAGCCCCAATAACCCAGTGGCAACAAACAAAAGCAAAAACAAAACAAAACACAAATAAAAAGCGAGACACATGCACAGAAATAAGACAACTGGAATTCTACTTCCGAATTTCTCCTTTCATATTGGAGGAACTAGGAGTATGTGCCTCAGTTTAGCTATGTATACAATAGCATGATGGTGGGGGCTGGAGGTACACCTGGTTTAGCACACACAGAACTATGTGCAAGGATATGTAAGCTTCCGGTCACCACCTGTGGGGGAGAAGCTTCCTGAGCACTAAAGCAGTGATGCAGATTTCTCCCTCTCTCTTTCTCTCTCTGTCTCCCTGTAGGAGCAGCAGATTCATTGTGCAGACACAGAGCCCCAGTGAGAACGCTGGTGGCAAAAAGAAAAACCAAAACCAAAACCAAGTATAATGGTGGCACACATTACAGAAGGTTGACATAGAAATTAACAAGTTTATATTTAAAAGATATTGGTACTGGCCTCATTTGATCATATAATTATATGATGAAATACTACCTTATATTCTAAAACTTGGAAAATAGTAAATGCTCAATAAAAGTTAGTCATTGTCAGGCCATATCATCCTCCTCCCCCTCCTCTGTCTTTCTCTTTTTATTACACTCCTCCTCTTCCTTCTTGAATATTTTGCCTGTGTTGGCTTCTGTCTGGCCAGAGAGAATGCCTGAGGGGACAAAAGAAAGTTAAGATGACTTTGGGGGCTGGGAGAAGCCACTCAGGCAGAATGCCATGAAACCTGTGATGAGCTCTTGAGCAGGATACCAATCAAAGAAAAGTGATCAGACCTGCAGGGAGAGATGTTGATTCCAGCTGTCACACATGTCCCTTTCTGGATGCTCCCCAGGTCTCTCTAACTTCAAGTGGTTTCAAATGGATTGTCTTAAACTTTCATTTATCCTTGTCTCTATTTTTTCTCCTCTCTCTCTCTCTCTCTCTCTCTCTTTCTCTCTCTCTCGTATTTAAGCTACTCTGGAGCCAGTTCTGTGTGCTCGGCTGACATTCTGCCCCAGACCCCTCTTGAGTCTCCAGCCCTCTCTCTCCTGGCACCAAATCTATCGAATGAGGTCAAGGGTTTGGTGGACCAACTCAGCTTGTTAATCAACGGAGCACTGAGGCTACTTTGTGTTTTGCCTCTTCTTAGCTTTCCTCCTGGACTAGAATTTTAAATAGGATGCTCTGTGACCTATGGGTCAAAAAGGGAATAATCAGGCAAATGGATTTAGATTTAATGACTATTATGAACATAACATATTAATAACGAATATCAAGGATTCAACTCACAGTCAGTAAAGGCAAAAGATGCCCGGATCTTTTCTCTCTCCTTTTTTCCAGTTCTTTAAACTTTTTTTTTATTAGTAATTAAACCCTGATTAACAAGATTGTAAGATAAGGGGGGTACAATTCCACTCAGTTCCCATCACCAGAGTTCCATGTCTCATCTCCTCCATCGGAAACTTCTCTATTCTTTATCCCTTTGGGAGTATTGACCAAAGATCTTTATGGGGTGCAGAAGGTAGAAGGTCTGGATTCTGTAATTGCTTCTCATTGGCAGATGGCTCCAACCCTCAGCCTGTCTCTCTCTTTCTCTAGTGGGATAGGGCTCTGGGGAGGTGGGGCTCCAGGAAGCATTGGTGATGTCATCTGTCCAGGGAAGTCAGGTTGGCATCATGGTAGCCTCTGCAACTTGGTGTCTGACAGGTGGTAAGATATAAATCAGGGCAGAATGTTTAATAAACATGAACCAAAGGTTGGAATAGAGAAGATAGAACTAAGGGTCTCTGTGTGAGAAGAAGCTAGGAAGTCTACTTTAAGTATGTTCCAAGGGGCTTTAGTAACTTTTGCCTGTCCTAATATCTAACATGCAGGTGGACTAATAGGCATAGAAAACTGGATTAAAGCAAAAAGTAGCTCCCAAATATGAGTACTTTTTCCAGTTCTTAGTTCTCATGTCACCTCTATGTAGACTGGTGATAAAGTTTTAAGGAGTAAGGATTTCTACCCCACTAATAAATTACTTGTCTTTATTCAGAGCAGTTCTTTAATGAAGTCTTAAGTTGTTTGCAAACAAAAAGGGAATAGTAATCCATACTAATGTACAACTCTGAGAATACACTTAAAACCCCTTTATTAGCTCAGTGAGAGACATTTCTGGAGAGTGATCTTCAAAGGAAAACAGTGACAACATGTATGTAAATATATCTTCCTGCTTTTGTCTGACTTCCGCCCAAGTGTTTAAAAAGATTCTGTGTAGGGTTGATCTTCCTTTGTTAAAGATAGTGTTTTTTCAGAAGGGGTTTTAAAAAATTCTTAAAAAAAAATTTACCACCCAGAACTTCCATATTTCTTGATGAGAATGTTGTTTCTTTCTGAATTCAAAAGAAGTGAAGTCTTGTCAGTATATTTCATGCTGTGGGTGTGAGTTTTATTTTATTCTAGCGGAACACTGAGCTAACTCTATCATCATCCTTAGTAGATAGAAATGTAAACAGTGACAAAGTGAGCTCTTCATTACTCTTTCCCTCACTTCCATTCAGTGGTATCTTCCACAAAGTTCAAATATATCGATTAAAAAAAAAAAGTCACCTGGTTGAGTGCATACAGTACCATGAGCAAGGACCTGGTGGGGGAAGCTTCACTAGCACTGAAGCAGTGCTACAGGTGTCTCTTTTTTCTCTTCTTCTTTATCTCCCCCCCTTTCAATTTCTCACTGATCTATCAAGTAAGAAGAAAAGGGGGGGCAGGCGGTGGTGCACTTAGTTAAGTGTGCACATTACAGTGTGCAAGGATCCAGGTTCAAGCCCCTGGTTCCCACCTGCAGGGGGAAAGCTTCACGAGTGGCGAAGCAGGGCTGCAGGTGTCTCTCAATTTCTCCCTGTTTCTATACAATAATAAATAAATAAATACATTAAAATAAAAGGAGAAGAAGAAGGGGGAGGATGAGGAGGAAGAAGGAGAAGAAGAAGAAAACAGGAAAAAATGGCCACTGGGAGAGGTGGATTTGTGCAGGCTCTGAGTCCCAGGGATAATCTTGATGGCAGTGAAAAGCAAACAAATAAACAAACTCACTGTGTTTTGGGAAATAGCTCAGCTGGTAGAGTGAGGGACTTGCATGCCCGTGGTTCCCAGTGTCACATGTACTGGAGTGGTACTCTGACTTCTCTCTTTCCCTCTTTCATAGGAGACTATCTCATGTGAAACTAAATAAAATGTAATTTTAAAAACATCACACTAGGCAGTAAGCACTGACTACTATGAAAAGGACTAGTAAATGTTTTGTGAAGACGATCAGGTAATTTCTTCCATGTTGATTATGAGGCTGAGGAACAATGGCGTAGTCAAGAAAGCGTTTATTGGTTTGAAAGCAACTTAAGTTGGGACGCATTTCTAGACAGCATACGCCATAGAGCAAGTGCCAAAATGAGGAAGTGAGTGTCTGATTTTATGTTAAGTGGAACTAGGGTGGAGTTACAGTCCATACATAGTTAAGAGTTTTCCAGGGAAAATCATCCTTGTTTATGATGGAGAGGGTTGAACATGAACAGTGGAGAAACATTCAGAAACTATTCACTGAATGTATATGTAAAACGGCAGAGAAAACTCATTGGAAGGCATTTTTTTTTTTTAGTAAAATAGTGAGGAGACTCGAGGTCAAGGAGTGCTCCACTGAAGAGTCTTCATTGTCCAGCTCTTTCTGGTTAGCGGTGTGGGGTCCTTCCTAGTACAGTTGTAAGGTTCTGTCTCTGTTTAATTAAAGCCCAAAGTAGGTAACAATGGCTGTCCTCAGGGGCTAGCTGTCTGTCATGTTGTCCACACTACAAGCTTCTGTCAGTGTGCATTTTCTTTTCTTTTTTTTTCCTTTCTGAATTCTAGGTAATCATCTTAGTTTTGATAAGAAAGGAAGGGTACAGAGTTGCACAAATATTAGTTATTTGGCTACTTTATGAAGTTGAAACAATACATTCCCATGAGTCCAAAAAGATCCTGAAGGCCCTACATATGCACATAAAGCACTTAATTAATTAATTAATTTTTTTTTTGTCTCCAGGGTTATTGCTGGAGCTTGGTGCCTGCACCACGAATCCACTGCTCCTGGAGGCTATTTTTTTCCCCTTTGTTGCCCTTGTTGTTTATCGTTGTTGTGATTATTGTTGTTGTTATTGCTGTCATTGCTGTTGGATAGGACAGAGAGAAACTGAAAGAGGAAAGGAAGGCAGAGAGGGGGAGAAAAAGATAGACACCTATAGACCTGCTTCACCGCTTGTGAAGTGACCCCCCCCCCTGCAGGTGGGAAACCAAGGGCTCGAAGCACTTTTTAAATTTAAGTACAACTCCTCAACCCCAACAGGACTAGTCCCTCACTGAAAGGCCTGTCCAGCAGTGTGCACTGACGGGTATGTGGTAGCATCCCTGATCTCTACCTACCAGATGCCAGTGCCATCCCTTCTCCAGCGTGACAACAGGAAATATGTCTAGACGTGGTGCGAAGTCCCCCGAAGGGGAAATATCACCTCCAGTTAGGAACCATTGCTTTACAACGAGCTTCAAACCAGAGAAACTGTGACAGTTACTCTGAAAAAAAAAAAAAAGGACAAATATCTACTGGAGGATGTTAGGAACGAGGAACCCCCACATGTGTTGTTGTGGAAACACAGACCCAGCAGACTACATATACTTTATCTGTAATAAAAATGGGGAACCAGAGAGTGACACTTCTGCAGCACTTAGAGCAGTCTGCCTAATTGACTCCGAGCAAGGCAGAGGCCGGCAGAGGCCGGCAGAGCAGAGTTGCTCAAGCCTCATCTTCAGGAGCCTGGGTTGCTGTCTAGCAATCTATTAAAGGCTGTTTCCTGGAAGTTTTCTAAATATCAAGCTTGAAATATAAGGCCTGTGCTAGCAACAAGCATGTTTCCCATGAACTTGCAAAAAAATAAAAGTGACCCTCCCGTTTCTAAGACCTTGGGAGAACTGCGGTGGTTCATCTTGTGGGGCTGGAGGTACAAGACTTTGGTGGTGGTAGCAGTGGTGTGGAACTATTTTCCTATTGTCATACAATCTTGTCAATTACTAATAAAGTATTTGAAAATAAAAAAATAAAAAATAAATAAAAACAAATATCCTTCAAGATGTAGTCATAGTAGAAATCAGTAATTACTAAAGTCTATTAGAAATGAAAAGAGAACTCTATTTTCATTTTTAAATATTTATTTATTTATTCTATTTTGTTGCCCTTATTGTTTTATTGTTATTATTGTTGCTGGAGAGGACAGAGAGAAAGGAGAGAGGAGGGGAAGACTGAGAGGGGGAGAGAAAGACAGACACCTGCAGACCTGCTTCACCGCCTTTGGAGTGACTCCGCTGCAGGGGGGGAGCCTGGGGCTGGAACCAGGATCTTTAGGCCGGTCCTTGTGCTTTGCACCACCTGCGCTTAACCCGCTGCGCTATAGCCTGACTCCCCAGTATTGTGTATTTTCTACAGACATGATGTAGAAATAGTCTCCTTTCTGATAAGGCCCATACAGGATAGCAAAGGAATATTTTCTTTGCATCTGCTTCTGCTGCATCGGGGTAATGTTATCTTGCTCTTTATGGAATACATTTCTTCTGTAGACTCGGATGTCTTCTGATTTATGGTTATTGTTACAAAATTCTGGTGAGGTAGAAGGAACACGTATTATTATCTCTTATTTATAGGGTATTAAAAGGTAAAGAGGGTTTAAGTGGATTACTTAATGCCATAGAGTATATCAGGGGAAAAGGTTTGAATAGGATCCCAGGTTTCTGCTTCCTAATTCAATGTGCTTTCCATTAGTCTGTTTTAATTATTTGAAATGTAGATTTATATAAAAAAAAACCCTTCTTTACCAAAACTTTCAGTGATATTTTAAATCATGCCCCAAAAGCCTTTATGGGAAGTGTAAGGATGAAGGGAGACAATGGAGAGAAAGTGCAAGTGAAGTGAAGAGGGATAAATCAGACTCAGTGCTTGTAAACTTGGCTTCCCTTCTTGCAAATTGAAGTGCTATTGGTACTGTGACCACTAAGGAATAAACGCATATGCGTTGCAATTCTCTGAGCTGGAGCAAAAGGGTGTATCATTGAGAGAGGCCTACAAGGTCCACACAAACATTATCGATCAATGAAATGGGCCGGCTGTGTACTAGAACGTGGTGAGGGCTGTGGTGCTGTCCAGTGGGCATGCACTCTCTGTCTGAAGAGGACAGTCTCTTCAGCCTTAGGGAGGAAATAGGTCTGGTGGTGCTAGGTCTCCCAACTTTTACTGAAATTGGAACTGCAAATTAGATGTTTTTTTCTTGATATTTTGACCAAAGACACGTACAGAGCATACTAATATATCAGCAGTGAAGTGTGCCTAGCAGGCCGCAGTCACTGTTTGGCATATTTGACTTAGGAGCCTCCAGATATATATCTTTGAATGTATAATTCCACCAAGAAAGTTGAGCTGGTGGGTGGAGAATCACCTTCCTCTTGTAGATATTCCTCAGGAGGGTCCTTGGTTCCCTTCTTTACAAAATGCTCTTCAACCTTTTTTCTTCTTCTGTTTTTTAAATGTATCTTTTTAAACAAATTTTAAAAATATTTATTTATTTTCCATTTTGTTGCCCTTTTTTATTGTTGTTGTAATATTATTGTTGTTATTGATGTTGTTGTTGTTAGTTAAGACAGAGAGAAATGGAGAGAGGAGGGGAAGGAAGAGAGGGGGAGAGAAAGACAGACACCTGCAGACCTGCTTCACCACCTGTGAAGCGACTCCCCTGCAGGTGGGGAACCGGGGGCTCGAACTGGGATCCTTAGGCTAGTCCTTGCGCTTTGTGCCAAGTGTGCTTAATCTGTTGTGCTACCGCCTGACTCCCTCTTTTTTCTTTTTAAATAAAAAAAAATTATTTGATAGGAGAGAGAGAAATTGAGAGGGAAGGGGTATAGAAAGGGAGAGAGAGACAGAGAGGTACCTGCAGCACTGCTTCACTGCTTGTGAAGTTTCCTTCCTTGCAGGTGGAGATCAGGGGCTTGAAGCTGGGTCCTTGTGTATGATAACACACTCAGTTAATCAGGTGCATCACTAACCGGTCCCCTCAAGATTATTTCTGTAAAAAAAAGCCTCTGCACCTTCTTAGGGCCACTGTCTCTCCACTGTCCTTCCACAGAGATACACCCTTTCACAGGACAGGGTCTCAGCGCACAGGCCCAGAGGCAGTAGGCAATGGTTCTGAGGGCTCTCTCCAGTCTACAGAAATTGCCTTGCAGTGACCAGGTGGTGGACCCCTGTAGAGAACACATTACAAAGTACAAGGACTTGGGTTCAAGACTTCAGTTCACACCTGAAGGAGGAAGCTTCTTGAATGGTGAAGCAGTACTGCAGGTGTCTCCTCTCTCTCTTCCTATCTCTTTCAATCTCTCACTGTCTATTAAAAGTGGTGGTTTATTAGTTCAGGAGGATGATTGTCACTTAGGGTGGGAGAGGTCCCAGGTTCAAATCCTAGATGAACCTTTGAGTTCTTTGGGTCTGGCTGGTGATGTATCCAGTTGAGCATGTCATGCTCCATGGTGATGGTTCAAGCCCCCAGTGGAAGTTATATTATATTATATATACAATATATTATATTATATTATATTATATTATATTATATTATATTATATTATATTATATTGTATTGTATTGTATTATATTTTATTATATTATAACGTGGAAGTTTCATTAGTGGTGAAGCAGTGCTGCAGGTCTCTCTCTCTGTGTCTCTCTCTCCTTCCCCTCCCCTCTCAATCTTTCTCTATCCTATCAAATAAAAGAAAGGAAAAAGATTAAAAACTGTCAGGAATGGTAGAACGATGCAGGCCCTGACTCCTTCCCCTCCCCTCAGTGATTAACGCTGGTGGCAAGTAAGTAAAGAAATAAAGAAAGAAAAAGAAAAAAAAAGAAAAGAAAGACATGGGGCTGGGTGATGGTATGTGCAGATGAGTGCATATGTTACTACGTGCAAGGACTCAGGTTCAAAGCTCCTCTGTTCCTACCTGCGAGAGGGAAGCTTCACCAGGGTGAAACAGCGCTGCAGGTATGTCCTTTTCTCTCCCCCTCTTCTCTTAGTTTCTTATTGTCCTATCAAATAAAAATAAAGAAAAATTTAAAAAGAAATGAATAAAAAAAGAAAAGGAAAAGAAATTGCCTTGCAGTCTCTACCAGAGTACGGTAACTTTTATCTGACAGTCTCCTCCTTGTCTGTGATTTCTCTAACTATAAGTGACCTGACCCCACAGGAAGCCAGGAGGTTATATTCTAGTCACAAGCACAGTTTTTCTTTTAAGTCTAAAAATGAGTTTATGAACCAATCTGCTGTTTCCTTCAAACATGACAACCCTTTCTCCCTAGAGTGGGAAGGAGTAGTCATTTCTGTCAGATAGTGTTCAGACTAAAGGAGCTCAAGAACTTTATTTCCTGGAGGTCTTCTATGCTTTCATGTCATAAGAAAAACATTTCTTTCCTGAGGAACTGAATTTTGAAAGTTCAGGAGCCCAGTGACACTATGAATTATTTTCTATTGGTTTCCTTCAATGCTCTGTAAAGCACAGACAAAAATGGCACAAAACCCAACCCCAGGTTAGCTGTAAACACGTGCAGGGTATATTGTGCTGTGTAAATAAGATAGCATGTACACATACATAGTGTTAAATGTGCCCACTGTTCTATAAGAAACTGGGAAAATCAGGAACACAAATTCATGCTACTAAGAAGTTGGCCACGAGAGGGCAGCATTGCCTACACAAATCACAGAATGGCGACTAAATCTGAACAGAATAGAACGTGTTGTGAGGTTGTTTTTTTTTTTTTTTTTTCTCCCACCAATTGTTTTCAAATTCAAGGAATGAGAATAGTAATGGCATTATTTGTACTAGGCAATTCACTTTTCTTTCTTTTTTTTCCTTTCAAGAAAATACCTTCATCCAGTTTAAGTTAATTAAGTCATTGGGAGAAACAATGACACCTAGCTCTTCTTATTTTCCATTCTCTTTCCCAGCATGTGTCCTGCATATTTTACCCTCAGTTCCGTCATTTGAGGATATACTAAAAAAAAAAAATTCTCCTTCTGCTCGTTTACAGTGGTGGTTCTTTTCGTCCATTCTGGTGAACATTACTGTCTTGATCTGTGAAACTCTGAAGCAGTCTGACACAGTGCATCAAATGTGGCCTCAACCCAGAGAGCAGGCGCTGCTGCTCTTGGGAGTTTTTTCCTGTCACTGAACCCTAGTAACAGTGGCCCATGTCACAGGGCTGTTTTGTGATGTGCCTGACACAGAAAAAAAACTCAATGAACACCTCACAAACAGAGGTGGATTAAAAAATTTAATATTTTTAATAAATTAATTTTAAAATAAATTTAAAAATTTAATAATGATGAACAAGATTGTAAGATAACAGGGGTACAATTCCACTCAGTTCCCACCACCAAAGTTCCATATCACATCCCCTCCATTGGAAGCTTCACTTCACTATTCTTTATCCCCCTGGGAATATGGACCAAAAATCTTTTTTTTTTTTAAAGCTATTTTATTTCATTTTAATGAGAGAGAGAGAGAGAGAGAGAGAGATACAGAGAGAATGACCAGAGCACTGCTCAGCTCTGGTTTAAGGTTGGGCTGAGGATTGAGCCTGGGACCTCAGAGCCTCAGGCATGAAAGTCTTTTTGCATAACCACTGTGCTGTCTCTCCAGCCCCTTGGACCAAAATTCTTTATGGGGTACAGAATGTGGAAGTTCTGGCTTCTGTAATTGCTTCTCTGCTGGACATGGGTGTTGGCAGGTTGATCTATACCCCCAGCTGTTTCTAGCTTTCCCTAGTGGGGTATAAGAATTGGTGAGGTCACCTGCCCAGGGAAGTCAGGATGGAATCATGGTAGCATCTGCAACTTGGTGCCTGAAAGGTGGTAAGATAGAAAGCAGAAAACATTGCTTAATAAGCAGGAACCAAAAGGAATAGAGCAGATGAAATTAGGGGTCTAAGTATGGGAAGAAGCTAAGAAACCTATTTTAGGTATGTTCCAAGGGGCCCATGATTTTTAAATTGAATGAGTTGCCAATATTTAAACATCTGGAGAGATCATATAAAGCTTCT
Organism: Erinaceus europaeus; assembly: GCF_950295315.1. Lineage (NCBI taxonomy): Eukaryota > Metazoa > Chordata > Mammalia > Eulipotyphla > Erinaceidae > Erinaceus > Erinaceus europaeus. Next base: position 26,799,415 of record NC_080168.1, read on the forward strand.
GACCGATTCAGTTTCACTCACATGCTTCTCTCAGTTTCTGTGGGCACTCTCTTCCATGGGGATTTTCCTCATGACCCTCGTTGAGTTTTTCTCTCTTCTACTGTTTGCTCAGTATCTCCAGATATCATCCCAAGTTTTTATTATTTTTTTCTTCTTTTCTTATCATCATAAAAACTGCACCCTGGTTGGCCAGAAAACCTTGTATCACTGCCCCATCATAAGCTGCCAGAGATGATTGCGGCTGGGTCCTCCAGCAGCTCTGCAGGTTTTTATTATCTGAGCAATCCAAACCCCTTAGCACTGCAATTTAATCTAATTTGTTTCTTCTGTCAGATTTCATTTTGAGGTCGAAACCCTTGAGAGACTAGAAGGTGGCATTTCCTAGGGGAAATTTGGTTTCCGTCGCTCCTGAGCGGCAGCTTGGGAGGTCAGATGGGCAAGCTGCGGAGGCTGTCTGGGGCATGATGGGAGAACAGGTACTCACTAGAAACAGACGTGGGGCGAGCAGGCTGGGACACCTGTCCCCTTCCCACCCCTTCTTCACCATCTCAGCTCTTTGTGTGAGGGTTTATTTTTTTTCCATTCTACTTGATTTTATTTTGTTTTTCTTAATATTTGATAGGACAGAGAGAAGCTGAGAATTGAGAGGACTGGGAGTTAGACAGGAAGAGAGACAGAGAGACAGAGAGACACTTGCAGCACTGCTTCATCCCTCTTGAAACACCCCAACCCAACCCCCTGCAAGTGGGGGCCAAGGGCTTGAACCCAGGTCTTTCCTTATACGTGGTAATATCAGCACTCAAGCGAGTGCGCCACTGCCCACCCTGTGTGACGGTTTTTCTTTTTTCTTTTCTTTCTTTCTTTGCTTATTTCTTTATATATTAAATTATTTTTATATATTTATTTATTCCCTTTTGTTGCCCTTGTTGTTTTATTGTTGTAGTTATTGTTGTTGTTGTTATTGATGTTGTCAGTTGTCAGATAGGACAGAGAGAAATGGAGAGAAGAGGGAAAGACAGAGAGGGGGAGAGAAAGATAGACACCTGCAGACCTGCTTCATGGCTTGTAAAGCGACTCCCCTGCAGGTGTGGAGCCAGGGGCTCAAACAGGGATCCTTATGCCAGTTCTTGCTAATAAATAAAAATTTATTTATTTATTTTAACCAGAGCACTGATCAATTCTGGCTTATGGCGGTGTGTGTTGAACCTGGGACTTTGGAACCTCAGGCATGAGAGTCTCTTTGCATAACTCTATGTGAGGGTTTCCTTAATTCTAGTTTTAATCCTGAGAACAACAGCAACAACAAATCTATGATTGCTAAGGTAAGATTTAGGCATTTATTTCCTCACATGAGGAGGCTGGGGAGAAAGTGTGGTGCACCCAGGAGCAGTGATGCTCTTCCAGTGCTCCTCCGGAACTCGGGGCTGTGCTGTGTCAGCCCGGGCAGCAGCTGCTCAGGTATTGGACCCATTGAATGCGATGTTCAGAGCAGCCTGCGCTTGGCCTAACCACACTCGGGATGGCAGCAGACGCTCAGGATGGTGTTTCAATTTCACTTATTGCATTTAGCTCATTGAAAAACATAGCACATCGAAGGGCTGCTGCGAGAACACTTTTCAGCCTATAAATCGGGGCTGGAGGAGATGCTTAATTAAATCAGCCCGGAGGTTACAGGAAGGGAAAGCAAACCTTTCCCTCCCGGGCTTGACCTGGTTCAAGTAGTCTGGCAGTGAGAGAATTCTGAAAATGCGTTTAGTAGGACTAATGCAAATAGACGGGGACGAAGGAGCCTCTCTGCCAGCCTAACAAGCAAGACGGAGAATGTGGAGACGGACAGCAGCTCTGACCTTGCAGTTGAATGCTGTGTGTAAGAAGCACAGAGTGAGTTTGGCTGGAGAGGCTGAACTGTTTGGTTTGTAGTCCAAAGGACAGAATTTTTTTTTTTTTTTTTTTAAAGAACTGTTTTCCATAGAGTCCTGTTACTATTTGCCTGTAGGAAGTTGGGCAGTCCTGGATCCGGGGGGCTGGGATCACTGAGGCTCAATGTTTGAAAGGTTTACTAAGACCTACCAGTTTGTGGAGGAGGAGAAATGTGTAGAATTGGGGTTCCAGGGCGAGGGAGACAGCACAGTAGACCTCCATTCCAGAGACTCTGAGGTCCCAGGTTCAGCCTTGGTTTCACCATAAACCAGAGCTGATCAGTGCTCTGGTTTCTCTCTCTGTATCCCCCACCCCCATTAAAATGTATTATCATTCTTAAAAAAAGGAACTGGGGGTTCAGGTGGAGGCACACCTGGGTAAGTGCACACACTACAGTGCACAAGTACTCAGGTTCAAGCCCCTGGTCCCCCCCTGCAGGGGGAAAGCTTCACAAGTGGTGAAGCAGGGCTGCAGGTGTCTCTGTCTCTCTCTCTCTCTCTATCTCTCCCTCCCCTCTCCAGTTCTCTCTGGCTCTATCCAATAATAAATCAATAATATAATAATAAAAAAGAATGGGGGTTCTAGATTGTGGAGTATATAACAAAGGTAAGCATGCCTGCAGCAAAGTACATTTCTAAGGCTAGGGGGCCAAGGGCATCACCAACCCAACACAATGCACAGGCCTTTCAGAGCACCCCCCACCCCCCGTCATCTGCCTTTGTCACTGAACCCTCTCTAGGCTCTTGGGCTTGTGTAACTGTCCACACATCTCCTCTCAATGGCCTTCTCATTATGTCTCTCCAAATTCAAAAGTCAAAACAGAAAGAAAAAGAGCAGGACATAGGACATAAACACAAAACTATAGCCTTTGAAGGTGTGATACTTTTTTTGATTTTTTAAATTATCTTTATTTATTGATTGGATAGAGACAGCCAGAAATCAAGAGGGGAAGTGGGTGATAGAGAGGGAGAGAGACAGAGAGACACCTGGAGCCCTGCTTCACCACTTGTGAAGCTTTCCCTCTGCAGATGAGGACTGGGGGCTGGAACCCACATCCTTACACATAGCAACATGTGCACTCAACCAGGTGCATCACCACCTGGCCCTGCTGGATTAGTTCTTTTTTTTTTTTAAAAAAAATTTATTTATTTTCCCTTTTGTTGCCCTTGTTGTTTTATTGTTGTAGTTATTATTGTTGTTATTGATGTTGGTGTTGTTGAATAGGACAGAGAGAAATGGAGAGAGGAGGGGAAGACAGAGAGGGGGAGAGAAAGACACCTGCAGACCTGCTTCACTGCCTGTGAAGCGACTCCCCTGCAGGTGGGGAGCCAGGGGTTTGAACCAGGATCCTTGAGCCGGTCCTTGTGCTTTGTGCCACGTGTGCTTAACCCGCTGCGCTACCACCGGACTCCCAGGATTAGTTCTTTAAGTGGTGCCTTGTCCTTGTGCAGCATCTCTGAGCCACCTCCTCAGTCCAGGTTTTTAATTTTATATTTAATTTTATTTTGTACCTAAATTTTTTTATTGGTGATTTAATAATGACTGAAGAATTGTGGTATAAGAGGGTTACAACTCCATACAATTTCCTCCACCAGAGTACCATATCCCTTTCCCTCCATTGGAAACTTCTCTATCTTTTTATCCCCCTGGGAATATAGACCAAAATTCCTTATGGGGTGCAGAATGAGGAAGGTCTGGCTTCTGTAATTGCTTCTCTGCTGGACATGGGCGTTGGCAGATTGATCTATACCCCCTACCCTGTTTCTATCTTTCCCTAGTGGGGTAGGGTTCTGGGGAGGTGGGGTTCCAGGACACATATTCTGAATTTTTTAAGAGAGAGACAGAAAGAGAGGGAAAGGAGAGTAGAGAGGGTGGGAGAAAAAGAGAGACTAGAGTACTGCTCAGGTATTCTTATAGTTTCTTTAGTGCTTCTGTGTGGTGTCAGGAATTGAAACTAGGGCCTCATCTATAGTAATACTTATTCTCTATCCACTGAGCTACCTCCCAGTCCCTAGACTAATTTCTGTTAGGACTTTACATGCACTACTAGTTGGGGAAGGAAAGACAGAGTTTTGGGAGTGAGCATTTACTCACAAATCCTGTGCCTATATTTTTCTTAGTCTTCTCCCTTCCTCACTGTGTCTTTCTGGCTTGGCACTTCTCTTTTTCTTTCCCATAGAAATCACAGAACACACGAACTATGTGACCAGGATTTTCCAGACAGTTTGTGTTTGCCTCCCTCCTAGCAGCTGCCCCTCATCCCCATCCCATACCCTCTGGAATGAAATAAACAGGTGAGAGATCAGAAGTGGAGAAGTGAGGAGGGCAAAGCCAAAAGGCTGATGAGAGGGAAGGATGACCAGGAGAGGGCTGAAGGCAGAAGTTAAGATCCTGTGCTGAGATGTTACAGTGTTTGACATGCGTCCAGGGCCATACTGGAAGTGCTTGAAGGTTGACTCTGAAGTTCTAGGACTTTGGGAAGTGGGGGAGCAGTAGCTTGCTACTGGAAAACCCTCTGAAGTAGACTTTTAGGATTAATTTATTAACAAAGAAAACACCCTGTGGCCTTTCCTGTTACCACAACAGTTATATTAAAGCTAATCTCTCCCTCTCTCTTTTTCTCTCTCTCTCTCTCTCTCTCTCACACACACACACACACACACACACACACACACACACACACATGACATCCAAAGGCAGGATGATGAAACAGGCAATGATGCTCTACCAGGTACATTTTGGTTAAGTCAGTAATTTGTTTATTCCTTCTCTATTTGGGATTGCCACTAAATCTGGACTGGAAAACCAGTAAATATTTTTCATGTGACAAGAAAATCAAAGCTTTCTGTGCATTGTACACTGTTGTTATGACAAGTTTTATTTCTTTTTATTATTATTATTTATTTATTATTATTATTTATATTATTTATTTATTTTTATTATTACCTTTTGGGCCCGGTCTCGTACGAGAGAATCCCAAGAAGGGTGAGAGGCCAGCTGGGGCCACTTCCATGTGCCGGGCCATCTGCTAGCGATTCACGCCATTGTGGCCAAGGCCTTTCTGATATGGTGCTTGGCACTGATTTGTGATAGAATTCAAGACTATTTATTTTGGCTCTAGTGTAACCAGGTGCACCTTAGGTGAATTGTGTAGTGAGAATAACAAACCCCCTTATATCCTTAAGTGCTTTCCACCCAGCTAATGCCATTTGCACTGTACATCTTGATCCACCCACTAGCCAAGTTTATTCTCTTCTCTTCAGTGCACTAAGTAAAGGACACACACACACACACACACACACACACACACACACACTCGGCCATCTGCCTATTCTTGGGAAAACTCAATAAAAATAATAGCAGAGAGAGGCAGAGATTATTTAATTTGGTTCATATCTGGGCAGCATTAATTTCCTTGTCTCAAGACAGGAAGGACTGCTTCAGGGGGCTCTGGGATGGGCTCTCTATCTTTTCTCTTGTTAATTTTTTATTATCATTATCTGTTGGATAGAGACAGCCAGAAATTGAGAGACAAAGAGGATATAGAGAGGGAGAGAGGTGGGGAGACACCTACAACACTGCTTCACCATTCACAAAGCTTTCCCCCTGCAGATGGGGACCTGGGCCTTGAACCAGGTCTTTGTGCACTGTAACATGTGAGCTCAACCAGGTGCACCACTATCTGGCCCCTGGGATGGGTTCTCTAAAGCTCAGCAAAGGCAGAAGTAGAGCTAGAAGGTTCATGCAGTAGCTCCTATAGGGCACAGAGAGAGTTAAATTAAAAAAAAAAATGAAATGCAATCCCGGCTCATGTTACCCATTAGCTGGGTCTATTGACCAAACTTATAGTCAGATAATGCAAACAATAACACAGTTATTGATTGAGGAGATGTCAGGCAAATAGGTGCTTATCAGGATGCTGCTGATAAGCTCAGGTCTCCCTCACGTGGCAGCGACAGAGGCCTATTGATTCTGCAGTTGGTCATCTGTGGTTTCCAGCTGACGCAAGGTCTAATTCCATATCCAGGCTGGTTCTCTCTGCTGGAGCTGGACTTTTCTAGCACAGCTGGGGAATCTCTGCACACATGGAAGAGAATGAGCACTCCCTGATGTGGCAAAGGGAGTGCTGAGCCCCTGTCTGATACAGCAGTCAGTCAGCAAGGCATGGTGGTGCTTGGAAGTTGCAGGGCAGGACATTCTATATCTTCTAGGGGTCTGTGTCCCCTGTAAGGCATACTTTTTTCCCTCTTGGCTGAGGGGCACACTTAGAGCAGGTTCCTAAGCAGCTGGCACTATAATGTGAAGCTCCAAGCTGACCAGTAGGGAGCATAAGACAGATGAGACTCACAGACCCCCCCCCCTCCCCGAAAACCAAATGGATCACCTCCATGGCACATCTGTTCCCCAACCTGGGCCTTCCAGTTGGCAGGGAAATCTGGCCAGACGTATTATTATTGCTTCTCTCAGCATGTGGGCAGCCCTGGGCTTTCATGGTTGAGTGTCTAAATTTTAGATGTGAACCAGCGAAACGCCATCGCTCTTAGCACTTTTAGCATTAGCCGATTACATGGCTGTAATAATACTCATTAATTTTTGGCCCTGCAAGAAAAGGATGCTTGATGTCTGCCAAACAGAACTGGTGCTTGTCTTGACACTGGAGTGTGTGGAGGAGAAAAGGAAGCTGGCTTAAGAGTGTGGTGAAAAGGAGAAGAGCAGGGGGCCTATGCTGTCTCTTACTTCCCTGTAGACAATTCAGCAGACAATTTGATGGTCTCATGTGTGAGGGCATAAAACACTGCCCCTCATTAATTCTCAATATGGAATGACACCAAAGAGTGTGGAGTATTTTACACAAAGGCTACCCTCTAAGAAGAATTCCATCCTCCCCTTAGTTCATTTCCATGCTCATTCAGTAGGGTTTGCTGTATGCCTGGTTAGGTGCACAGAACTGGTTGGAGCCAGTAGACCAGTTAGCTGTTTCCTGCCTCATGCTGGTTTTTCCCTGAGGAGGGTTACTGAGGGGGCAGTGGTAAGTCATGCTTCTTTCCTCATTGCCTTCATTTTGGAGATGGGGGTTGTTTCCAACTTCCATGCTTCTTCCCAAAGAGCAAGGGGCCTCTTTCTAAGCCTTGGATTATTTGCGGGGGGGAGGGGATTATTCTGGAGGGAGACTGCTGCCGCCTTTTAAAGGCTTGCTTTCTGAATGAGGATGTCCGGCACCACAGATGTTGTTTTTCAGACTTCTCTTTTGGAGTCAACTTTCAAAGCCCATTTTAATACCATCGTCCTTTGAAGGTGACTTTAATTTGACTCTGAGAAATCGTCAAGCATCTTCTGGCCTTACATCTGTTGAACATGATGAGGATGAATCACCACCATCATCTTTCGTTGTTAAAAAATATGTGACTGTAAAGTAATGTAACTGAGTTCGTGAAGGGGCGAGGGATTAGGTGCCTAAAAGCTTCCCCAGAGCAGTGTAGAGAAGAGCTTCTAGCGCTCCAACAGTGGTCACCCCAGTGAGAGGAAAAAGGAAGTCTGACTGGCTTGGGCCTTAGGAGTCTCCGGGCCCTGTCACTTCACTTCGCTCTGCACTACCAAGCCAATTGCAGAGCTCCTTCCAAACCTCCAGCCGAACATTTACCAAACGAGGCTAATTTTACCCACCACACAGAGTTATTATGAGGATTAAATAACATAAAATAACGAACAGTAGAGCATCTGGTACAGTGCCTGACATATGGCAGTTGTTATTATCAATAAAACACGAAGAGTTTCCCACAGGGGATGTATTAGAGGGACTACCTCCCCCCCCACACCCCTTGAAAACTCTGGCTTTCAATCTGTTTAGAAAGGATCTTGACTCTGCTAAAGAGAGTTGGATACTGTGCTGAACACTTAGCAGATCTGTCTGCTCTTGTTTCATTCTGTGTAGATTGCACTCGACAAACTCTGGCTTTCTGCGTCTCAGGCAAGGATGGAGTACTTGGGTATTATATGCTAGATTTGCTTTCACAGAGGATGCAGTCCTCTCCTGGAGGCAAGGCAAGGCTCATGGAGGCAAGGACATACCCAGTCCCCTTCCTTTCTCATTCCTGTCTCCAGGGACTCCCACCCCCAGTCCGCAGCCCCCAACCCTCCAGAGGGCTTAGTCTCTGCTACTTGATGTCCTGGCATGTTTCAACATTCTTATTGGGTTCCAGAAGCTTTTCCAGTCACATATAAACTCACTTTTTTTTTTTTTTTTTGAAGATTTTATTTATTTACTCATGAGGAATATAGGAGGAGAGAAAGAACCAGACATCACTCTGGTACATGTCCTACTGGGGATTGAACTCAGGACCTCATGGTTGAGAATCCAATGCTTTATCTACTGTGCTACCTTCTGGACCACTGAATTCATCTTTAAATCCTCCTCAATTACCTGAGGCGGAGCCCTGACTGGACTCAGATACCACACATCTAGTTTCCTAGTGTTGCGCTGGTTCCCTGATGCTGTGACAAAAATGACTCCATTATGTCCAGTGCATCTGGGGAAAGAAAAGAGTCGCCTGCATTCTGAGCTATGCTAAGAGCAGACTTGGTCAGAGACACCAAGAGCAGGCTCTCAGAAAAGCATATGCTTGACGTTCAGAGTTTGCTTTCTAGGTAGACTGGCAGATTTTTGCTTTTTTTTCTTTATCCTCCTATAGCAGTACACGTGTCTTCATGTTAAGTGCCTGCATTGTCAGAGGAGCACTCAGAATAAGTAATGTTACTCAGTGAGTCACAAATGGAATCCATGTCAGCCAGTGTCGTGAAATGGATCTATAACTGGCTTTTTGTCCCTCAATTTGAGATGATCTAATTCAATTTCTATGATTTATGGCTTAAGAGAAGATACTTTCCGCCTCCCCCACCCCACACACCCCACGCCCCCTTCCGAATTTCCATTCTGTTTCTCTTACTTCCAAATTTTTTGCTATCTGAAGGAAATTCACTTCGGAAGGCAAACAAGCCTATTGTCACAGTCTATAGACAATTAGAACCATTTTCTTTGGCCAGTGCTGCTAACGCAAGAGATATGAAGTATCAGTGGGACCAATCTGTGTTTGGTAATGAGACCAGATTTCTTTTATAGGGAAACCAAATCATTTGTTACAACACTGACTTGTACAAATCCCAAATACTGCATTAAATTGGAAAGCTGGTCTGATTGCCAGCACAGATTGCTAATTTAATGATGGGTGCTGCGTGCAGGTAGCTGTTATTGTAGTGGACATTGACCAGCCTAGACCCCTCTCCAAACTGACACACCACCTCCCTAGTTTCTGGGAGGCTGTTGACAGCTTCTCTTTCTCTATAGAGAATTTCCCTGGGCTAACAGGAGCCTCTGCAGGAGGTTGCTGTCTTTTCCATTCAGGTTATAATAGCAGCTGATTGGAATGATTGATATAAAATGTAAAACATCTGCCCTAAGGCCTGTACTTCTGTGGAAGCCTTTCCTTCCTCCATTGGTTCATTTCCTCCTCTTTCCGAGTCTGCTTCTCTGACAGCTTTTTCTTTTTCCTTTGTTTGCATTTTTTTTTTTTTTACTTTATTAGACAGGCAGAGAGAGAAGTGGAGAGGAAAAGGGGAGATAGGGAGAGATAAAAAGAGACACCCTCAGCACTGTTTTTCTGCTTAAGTTCATATAGCTTTCCCTCTGGAGGTGGTGACTCATGGCTCGAACCTGGGTCCCTGCACAAGATAAGCCAGGTGCACCACCTTGTGGCCTCAACCTTTCCCTTTCAAGTACATCCTCAATAAATGAAATAACCCTGAGTTCTGATCTCAGGCTCACCATCAGGAGCTCAACCTTTCTCCCCATATCCTAGTTGTTGAAATGGTACCTGGAGGTGGAGAGAGAAAGCCACTCTTCTTATCTGCTTATAGTTGACTTGTCTAAGGCTGCTTCTCAGACTGCTCTTTGAGTAAGTAGATGTGGTTTTCATGATGAATGTGAATGTCTGGGGACACAAACAGCTGGGCTCTGACTTGTAGCAGTTGTGGGAAAGCTTTGAGTATTTTAACCCTGAGCCATCCTGGGTTAGCTGATGTCAGCAATGCTTTGGAGTTAGGGAAGCAGTTCGCTATTAACTCTGCTGAGAGCTTTGTGCCTTTTCTTTGTCCAGCCTTTCATTGTAGTGTTAGGTGTATAATATTTTATTTACTTAATAACTGGGAAGCATAATCTGTGGCTGTCTGGGAATTTCTGGATTTTTTTGTTTGTTTGTTTTTTGTCTTTAAGTAAGGAGTGCCTTCTCCCTTCCTCTTTACTCAAACAAGCTCCTTGATTACACAGAAACCATGTTCATCACTCATCCTCCCAGGGACCCAGTCCTTTTCTGGTCACTTCAGGATGTCCCTGATGTTGACTCCTAACTCCACAGAGCTATGCACAGTCAAACACGAGGCATCCATAGCTTTCCTTATCGACAGAATTTAAAATGTGCCCTAACACATCCTTGGTATGCAGGCTGTTATATTTTTATACGTGTCATTTTAGGAAATCATTACTTTTTTTGAGCTTCTTAGATTTTTATTTACAGCAAATTATAATCACATGTAAAACTAGTCGTGAACACGCAAATATTTAACCTTTTTAGTCATTTTTATTCAACGGGGAAGAGAGCTAATGGTTTACGGCACAGTTGTAGACCTGTGGGCACAGTTTCTCATCTCCCCGTGAAAGTTCTCTAAAGAACACACTCACTCACAACTTGAGCTCTTTTCCAGAACCGCAAGGTTCTCTTCATCCTCCTTCCCCTCCCTTCTCCCTCAGAGTCCTTTGCTTTGGTGCAATATACCACACCCAGTCTAAGTTTCATCTGTCCTAAAGAAAATCATCACTTAAAATAAAGATTTAAGGGTGGGGGAGATAGTAAAATGGTGATGCAAAGAGACTCTCAAGCCTGAGGCTCCAAAGTCTCAGGTTCAACCCCCCTCACACCACCATAAACCAGAGCTGAGCAGTGCTCTGGGAAAAAAAAAAAAGGAAAAAAAAAGATTTAAAACATTTACTGTGGTCAGATAGTGGTTCCCGGTAGAACACACATGTTATAATGCACAAAGACTCAGGCTCAAACCCCTGGTCTCCACCTAATCTCTTTCTCTCTCTTTCCTCTTGGTTTCTCAGTCTCTAATCCAATAAATAAATAAGTAAGCAAGCTAAAAATAATAAAACATTTACAGATCTTTCTTTGTCCATTACCACTGGCCAAACAGTGAGCTGGTTGATTGACCTTCTAGTCGGGCCTGTTCTTTTTTTTTTTTTTTTTTCCTCCAGGGTTATTGCTGGGCTCGGTGCCTGCACCATGAATCCACCGCTCCTGGAGGCCATTTTTCCCCCTTTTTGTTGCCCTAGTTGTTGCAGCCTTGTTGCGGTTATTATTGCCATTGTTGACGTTGCTTTGTTGTTGGATAGGACAGAGAGAAATGGAGAGAGGAGGGGAAGACAGAGAGGGGGAGAGAAAGATAGACACCTGCAGACCTGCTTCACCACCTGTGAAGCGAACCCCCTGCAGGTGAGGAGCCGGGGGCTCGAACCGGGATCCTTACGCCGGTCCCTGCGCTTTGCACCACATGTGCTTAACCCACTGCGCCACCGCCCGACCCCCTTGGGCCTGTTCTTAACCACATGATCTGTGCTTCTTTGTACCTGGCTTCATTTAGTTATCATTAAGTTTAAGTCATGGGACTCATCCATGCTCTTTTTCTACCACATTTCACTTCTCTCTCTCTTTCTTTCTTTCTTTCTTTCTTTCTTTCTTTCTTTCTTTCTTTCTTTCTTTCTTTCTCTCTTCCTTTCTTTCTTTCTTTCTTTTCTTTTCAAGATTTTATTTATTTATGAGAAAGACAGGAGGAGAGAGAAAGAACTAGACATCACTCTGGCACATGTGCTGCCGGAGATCGAACTCTGGACCTCATGCTTGAGAGTCTAAAGCTTTATCACTGTGCCATCTCCCGGACCACTCTACCACATTTCTTATCATATGTATTTTTAAATTCTTAGCTTTAAATTTTATTTATTTATTTTTTATTTAGTTCTGGGGCATGAACTTGGGTCCTTCTATGCCGTACTACTGAACTGCCTCCTGAGCCCATTTTTGTTTCACTTTCTACAGGGAAAGAGAGAGAGGGCAGGACGGAGGGAGAAAGAGAGAAAGGGAGAGGTGATCCATTGTGGCACTGCTCTACCGTTCGCCAAGCCTCTCAGCGATGCTCTGGATGCTCCCATGTAGCATCAGGACTTGAACCCAGGATATTGAACCAGGCAGGACACACCTTCATCTAGATGAGTTATCTCCTGGCCCCTCTTGCTCTTAAAAAATAATTAATTTGTTAGTAGGCATATTTTAGTTATATTCCAAAGGTCCTGTGGCTATACTAGTTTATTATTATTTTTTTCCCCCTAAGCCTTAAATCTGAAATGCAGGTGGATCCAAGTTATTGTCTGGGGAGATGATGTCACGGCTGGAAAAAGGACCCAAAAGCTGCATCAGGGAAGAGAGTAGCTCCCAAATATGGGAAAGGTATATAAATATCGTTGACCGTAAACCTCACTGATTTGATGTAATCTGGGGCCCATATTCAGCTTAGGAGCCTATGTGACCTCTGTATCCCTGTAGATCTGAGTTTACATTCTGTGGTCATGAGTAGGAATGTCCCGAGCTGCCCCAATATCGACCCATCTTCCTCAGGTGTAGCACAGAATATGTTGTCCATCCTCCTTTCGGAGGATGGAACATTTTCTACCATTGTTGATCCAAGTTGAGGGCAAGGTCCTATGCCTACTAGCTATAAAATGGAGGACCCCCCAAACTCATCATCTGCACTATTCCAGTCTTATGTTCATGATTAGTCAATAATTTGTTTGGCTTTGTATGTTAACTCTCTTTTCAACCACCAGGTTCCAGATGCTAGCATAATGCTGACCAGACTTCCCTGGACAGATAATGTGTCCTGGAGCTCTGCTTTCTCAGAGCCCCACTCTACTAGGGAAAGAGAGAAGCAGGCTGGGAGTATGGATTGACCTGTCAACACCTATGTTCAGTGGGGAAACAATTATGGAAGCCAGACATTCCACCTTCAGCACCCCATAATGACCCTGGGTCCATACTCCCAGAGGATTAAAGAATAGGAAAGCTATCAGGGGAGGGGATGATATATGGAGTTCTGGTGGTGGGAACTGTGTGAAGTTGTACCCCTCTTATCCTATATGGTTTTGTCAATGTTTCCTTTTTATAAATAAAATTTATTTACTGTCGAATGTAAAACATTAATTCCCCAGTAAAGAAATTTAAAAAATAAAATTAAAAAAATTAATTAATTAATTAATTAATTTGGATAAGAAATAGAAATCAAGAGGGAAGGGGGAGACAGGGAGAGAGAAAGAGGGGAACTTGCAGCACAGTTGCACTGCTGTGAAGCTTCCTCCCTGCAGATGTGGACTGGAGGCTTGAACTTGCATATGGTGATGTGTGTTTAATCAACTGCTTGGTCTCCTAACCCCTCTTGTTATATACATATATAGTTTTATGTCTCGCTATTCTTCATGTTTTTTAATCTATACTCCTTTTTTATGTAGCACTTCTCTTCAAGTACAGATCTTTATATATTGAGTATCTTTTATATATATCACATATTAACATAATATGGCATTGGAAATATCACATGTGTGAATGCTGATGAGGCTCTAGTTCATATGCTACTTAGGAAAAGCAAGAGTCTGTCATCTTTGCTTATTTATTTGTCTTGCATGTGTAATTGTATTAGTTGTGTCTAGAACTGAAGCATGTATTACTGTAATAATAACAACTGTAATAAGTAGTAGTAGGACCTTTATCCAAGGCATCTGGAGTGATTTGCAGTTCTTGGTTCATCTTGCCATTTTCTCTGATCAGGACATTCATCTATCCTTTTGCAGATGGGTAAACTAAGTTGTTCTGAGGCTAAGTCACTGGCCCTGAATCCTAGAGAACATTAGTAGCAAAACCAGAGGTATAATCTAGTTTTAACTCATTCTGACTTTTGGATTCAACCCCCAGCCTGTTCTCATCCCTGAGAAACGCTATAGGATCATCGCTAAGGAAAGAGATGCATTGATATAACCACAAATATTAGAAGAAGATTGAAGTTTTGGAATCCTGTCATTTTAAGCACCATTGTTATGCTATTAGTTCATTCCATAAACATGAATGCTCGCAGACTATCTTTACATTGATTTTGTCCTGTTACTGAAAAAAAAAAAACAAAAAACCAAAAAACCTTTTCCCCCCTTTTTATTTGATAGAATAGGGAGAAATTGAGAGGGGTGGGGGAAGAAAGAGAGACACCTGTGGCACTATTTCATCATTCTTGAAGCTTCCACTTTGCAGGTGGGGACCAGGTGCTTGCACTAGGTCCATGTACATAGAAACGTCTGTACTCACCCACAAGGTTTTAGACACCAGTTTAAAAACCTTAGACAAAACAAAAGTTAGAGGGGAAGAAGGGGAAGATTTTATTTATTTTCTTCCAGGGTTATTGCTGGGTCTCAGTGCCTGCACTATGAATCTACTTCTCCTGGAGGCCATCTTTTTCCCATTGCTATTGGATAAGACAGAGAGAAACTGAGGAGGGGGAGACAGAGAGGGGGAGAGAAAGATAGACACCTGCAGACCTGCTTCACCGCCTGTGAAGCGACCTCCCCCCTGCAGGTGGGGAGCCGGGGGCTTGAACAGGGATCCTGATGCTGGTCCTGGCACTTCACACCTTGTGCACTTAACCTGGTGTGCTACTGCCCCGCCCCAAGGGAAAGATCTTTGAGGCACGTTAGCAAGGAAGACTTGGTAAAACTAAAGTATACGGGCACATTTCTGTCTTCTCTGTTGAAAAGGAAAAAAGGGGGCTCGATTTTCCAGGAGGCATTTGCAACCATATGTCTGCATCAGAGGCAAACTTGCTTCACCTAACGCTTAGAGCCACTTTGGTAAGATAAGTTTCTTGCTAAATACATGTTTTAGGGTTGGGGTTACAGATTTTAGCAAACTTAAAATGGGAACCAGAGATATTTGGCTAAAGAAAATAAAAAGTGATGTACTTACTCATCTTACAGTCTTGTCAGTGTTTCTATTTTATAAATAAAAATTATATATAAATTGATGGATACCCAACTTGACCAGATATCATTTGGTGTCACTTAACACACACACACACACACACACACGTATCCTGTTTGATTTACAGATACTTGATATGATTTCACATGGATAATACACAGTAGACATTTTCACACAAAGAATTTTAAAACACAGGGAATAGAAAAGTGTGTGTGTGTATTTTGAGAAGATGTGTTGAAAAACTCAAAGTCACTTCTCTTTTCTTCTGAGTTTAGATTTTGTTTTTATTTATGCTGAGTGATTGTGGATTGCTATGTGGGGGGAGGAAAAATATCTTAAGAAACACCCCTCATCCCAGCTCCCTTTATCTATCTTAAGGCAGGGCAATCAACTCAAGGCAAGATTTCGTTAAATGAAGTCAACCTGTTTTTTTTTTAATTCTTCAAATTATCTTTATTTATTTATTGGACAGAGACAGCCAGAACTCGAGAGAGAAGGGGATGATAGGGAGGGAGAGAGACAGATAGACATCTGCAGCTCTGCCTTAATCTCTCATGAAGATTCTTTCCTCCAGGTGGGGACCAAGGGTTTGAACCCGGGTCCTTGCACATTGTAACATGTACACCCAGCCTGGTCCCTGCCTTGACCGCCCCTTTAACCAGAGCACTGCTCAGTTCTAGTTTACAGTGGTGTGGGGGTGGGATGTTGGAGCCTCTGGCAAGAGAGTCTCTTTGCATAACTATTATACTACCTACTCCCCCTTCCCCCACAACCTATTCTCATGGTGAGAGACTACCCCTCTTCTCTCTTTGATGTCCTAGGTCCTTAGCTTAGACTATAAACCTCAGCTCACTTCAGTTACTTTAGAATTTACACCTTGTAAATTCTCCATATGTATATTATTAAACTCGGCCTTTCTCTACTACTGACCTCTCTCAGGTTAATTTGTTCTTTTTCATCAGTCTGAAAAAACCCTAGGGGGGGTGTTCCTCTGAACCCCAGGGGTAGTGAACTAAAAGCTGAGGAGATTTTTTAGATACAGGGAGACAATCTCTGTCAGGAAACTGTGGTAGAGCCTGACAGGGCTTGACCTGAGGAGAGTGTCTATCCTGTCAGTCTCTCTGTCTACTGAGAAGTTGAGCAAGGAGGGATAGGAATAACCCCAAAGGTTTGCCCCATCTTATCAGACTCCCTGCCTCACAAAGCACCCTGCATTCCTGATACTATGGCCATTAGATAAAAAGAAAGGGGGAGATGTCAGGAAATTATGAGGATGTGGTTGAGCTTGGCAGGGCTTGACTTGAGGGAACATCCATACTCTCGTCTTATCAGACTCCCTACCTCACAAAGTACCTTGCATTCCTGATACTATGGCCTGTTCCCTTATTATCTACATAATTATTGTTTTCCCTGAAAGATCCCCACCCATTCCATTCCTTTGATCTATCTTCTTTCTACCCTGCAAGGTATTATTATTATTAATCCTACCAGTTAAAACCCTCGCAACAGTTGCTAAGGAAGTTCCTACCTTTCCAGTCCCCTTTGCCTTTCTCCGCCCCTTTCCTAGCCATTTCCATTTCCAACTTGGTCCGACCTTTAAAAGCCTGGGCTCTCTGATCAATAAAGAATCAAATTACCTCACCACCACGAGTCTGTTCCTGAGTCATCTCTGTCACATCACTGAGTGAGTAGCAGCCCAGGCTGGCTACGGTCATGTTCTCTCCAACCCAGAGAGTACGCGCCCTGGAAGAGGCACCCCCATGCTAGCCTGGCAAATCTCTCAGTGAATGTCTGATGCACCCAACCCCTGGGAGGGGTGGGGAGTGGGAGGTCAGAGAGTTTTCCCTGTTCTCGCCTTTTCTCAAATTACTTTAGCTTAAGACAGTCAACCTACTATCCACCCCTCATCTTTTGGGGGTAATGTGTACTAGGCCCCAACATTTAATGTATTAGAAGAGACCAATGAGCATTTTATTGCTTCTCCTCAAATTGACTCAAATGAGAATTTCTTTTAATTTCTTAGCTTCTTTTTGTTTTTCTTACTAAAACAAAACTCCTGCTAGGATAATTGTAATTTTCTTTTTAACTTCTAGGGTAATTTCACAAGGAGCCTGAGAAACCATTAGTATGTATTAATGACAATTGATCCATTCTATTTTTGGTTCTTCAAACCCTAGTCATGAATGCGTTGAACTAATGAATAAATAACTATTCTTCAAAGCCCATACAATGACACATATTAATAAAAGGTCTGCTGATGGTGCTTATTATATTCAGGTAATGATGTTCTTCCTTTATTTAAAAAAAAACAAACTAGAAGTGCTACTATTTCAGGAAGGAAAAGACTTTGCAATCCACTTTGTTCAAGAGATGCTGTAACAATAACAGAACTATTATTCTGGAAACATCTGTTAAGCCAATTACATGGCAAATTTTCAAGTTCTAGAATGGGTGGGTTTGTAATTAGTAAAAAAAAAAGATAACTTAAGAACAGATAGGTTCTAGAGAAGAGAGTAGGTGATTTAATAATGTGTGAACATTCTTGATATTCATGGTGTCTATGTTTTATTGCAACCTGGAAATTAGACACTTTCACATGCAATATTTTTTTTCCACATAACAGTTCCCAAATAAACAGTTAAAGTAGTTTTAGGTGATTAAAGCAATATAGAAGATTAGTTTTGTTATGTCTAATCACCTTTGCTTCTCCTTTATTGATGAAAAGAGCTTTTCTCAGCGGGTTGTGTTATCTATTTTAGATGTTGCCTGATCTTGTTTTTTAAATGTAAATCAGCTTTTTAATCTTTTTTTATGTAAATTTGATAGCCCATACCAGCAATTATTCTGTTTTGTTGCAGTTCTCTCTTTAGAACTGTCTCTGTCTCTGTTTTGTGTTTAATTGTCCTAATTGTCCAAATTTGAATAAACCTGAAGAACAGCAATGGAGATCATTACTTGTTTTTAAATTTACAGAAAGGTTTAAACACTCCTTCCTGAACTTCCCTTTAATTCTTTACACTGTTAATTATGATCTAGGAGATTGGAAAACCTTGTTATTGTCCCCAGAGCTGTTGCTCCAAATTATAGGTTTGTTTATTCTTGTTTTACTACTTATATCAGACTTCTTATGAACATGATAAAAAGCTCACCAGAGAAAATTTACTTTTGCTTTTTAACCAGTGCAGGATTTTAGCACCTACGTGAAGAGGTGCCTCTCTCAGGAGAGGTTGGAGTTAGTAATTATAATCCAAGAAAGGTGATGGAGGCATTTCATCTGAGATTCATCATTCACCCATTCATTCATTCATTCATTCATTCATTCATTCATTCATTCATTCATCAGTTCTCCACCTGTCCATCTAGTCATCCATTAAATCCATCTAGGCATAAATTTTTGGAGGGTTTGAGTTATATGGCCCTTCAATTAATGAGGTAATATTCTGATTTAAAAATTTTAAGAAAATGAATAGATTAAATTCTAGGTTGAAATTGACAGTCTTATAAGACTCTAAGTCAAATCTGACTGAGTCATAAAGTTGATTTAGTAGATAATTTAGTTGGAGAAAATAACAAGTGAAGAAAACCAAAGGGGAGTGTATCTGTTTATGGAGGTTCCTTAGTGTTTAGAATGTTTTCAAGTCAGACTTTGGGCAGACACAGGACAGTTAACAATTGAGAGCAAGGCTCATCCATGTTTGGTTCATCTATGTTCCATACAATGTGTATAGCAAAAACATTTCTTTTTTATCACTGTTAGGTAGTATTAGAACTAAGTGAGCCAAGGTTTGGTATAGGAAGATCAGCCACTTTTTATATTTTTTGTCACCAGGGATATTGCTAGGTCTAGCTGCCTGCACTATGAATCCGACCTGCTTCCTTCCTACAGGTGGGTATTGATCACATTTTTACACCAAGTAAGTCAATATGGTAGAGTGTGACAGACCAATGATAAAAACATATTGCAGACATACAACAGACCAATGGTAGAAACCACACACAAGAGCCAGGTGGTAGTGCACCCTGTCCTTACCTGCAGGGGGAAAGCGTCACAAGTGGTGAAGCAGTGCTACAAGTATCTCTCTGTCTCTCTCCTTCTTTATCTCTCCCTTGCTATCAATTTCTGACTGTCTCTATCAAATAAATAAAGATAATACAAATTTTAAAAAAGATTTTTTTTTTTAAATAGAAACTACATACAATGACTCAATCAGGAGACAACATGGAGGATATTTGTTTGGGGGTGGGGTAGGGATGATATCCAAGGGTTTCCTCGACAGTGTCTGGCTCGTCACAGCACATTCCACAAACAAATGGCAAGGCTATAATCTGGCATTGCCTATGTCATTTAGGAAAACGAAAACACGTGTACAGACACACATAAGTCATTCAGACAGAATGGTAACTAATTGACAAAACTGGGTTCTTTTATCCCTACTTGTCTACCTGGAATGAACTTCTCGTTGGTTTATTTGAATGACCTGACTTTATTATTATTATTATTATTGTTTTCTTTATTGGAGGATTAATGTTTTATATTCTATAGTAAATACAATAGTTTGTACATGCATAATATTTCTCAGTTTTCCACATAACAGTACAACCCCCACTAGGTCCTCTGTCATCCTTTTCCAAGACCTGTACTCTCCCCCCTGACCCACCCCAGAGTCTTTTACTTTGGTGCAATACACCAATGACCTGACTCTTTTATTGGTCCTGTTCTCCAGGTGAGATTTCCTAAGGCCCCACGTTCTTCTTCTTTTTCTAAGTCACACTCACATCTATCCCATAATAGTAGCTACTTCCTCGGGTGTTTTCTAATTTCCTTCCTCCTCTGTGGGGGAAGAAAATGGTGGGAAAAAATGGCCCTGGCATTGGGTAGTCCCTGAGGAACTGAGGTTCAGGGGCCTGCTGGCCCTGAACTTCCCCTAACAATACTTACCTGATGTAGAGTGTCACTTAACACTGACTTGAAACAGATGCCCACCTTCTGTGTGATTCACAAATATTAAGTCCGCACAAATATAAATTGGCCAATCACAGATTATGGAGATGGGGATAAGGAGTTATATAAGACCCCCCACTCCTAGAACACTACCCTCTCTTCCTGAGGGAAAGATACACTTTCCCGTTTCTGTTGGTTCTTTCTTCTTTCCTTTAAAGTATTTATGTTTGAGGGAGTGGCTGATAAGGATGGGAGAAGAAGCATGAATGTCTTCCTTGTCTAGGTTAATGTTATTGGAGGTATTAAACTTGAAATTCTTGGAATTTATTTTCTTTTTTCTTTCTTTTTTAAAAATTTTATTTATTTATGAGAAAGATAGGAGGAAGAAAGAACCAGACATCACTTTGGTACATGTGCTGCAGGAGATCGAACTCAGGACCTCATGCTTGAGAGTCCAAAGCTTTACCACTGCACCACCTCCCAGACCACAGAAATACTTGAAGTTTCTTAGCTAGCACGTGCCCACATGTCCTCTCTCTCTCAATGAGGCTGGATGCCTGTATGACAAACCCACTGCTCCTTGTAGCCATTCCTTCCCACCCTCTTTTATTTGACAAGACAAAGAGCAATTGGGAGACAGAGAGGAAGAAAGAGAGAGACCTGCAGCACTTCATTGCTTATGAAGCTTTCCTCCTGCAGGTGGGGACTCAGAGCTTGAGCCTGATTCTTATGCATGGTCAGGTGTGAGCTCTACCAGGTGTGTCATTGCCTAGCACCTATACTTTAATTATAATAAGTGCTTATGGCTCTGCTAACCAACCTGTCAGCTCCACATTATGGAATCCTCTCTGATTTGGGGCAAAGAGTTGAAAGGATGTAGGGGTCTTTGGGGAGGGGGTCCCCTGGTGATATTGCCATCTTCACAGGTTTTCTCTACAGCTGGAGATATTTGAAGTGATTAAGGAGATATATTAATTTCTGCTGAATTTAATATACTGATTGTGTGAGTTCAGATATCAGCAAGAGAAATTCTTTTTATCCTATAGGTAGGTGCGTGCGCGCATGCGCACGCACACACACACACACACACACACACAGTCAACCTGAGAGAAGTCATAAGACATTCATACAATCAGAAGACATTAATGTGATAATCAGAATGGTGCTTTGGGTACATAAATCCCCAAAATGTGTTCTTTCAGGGTCAGGGTATTATGGGAATTTTAAAGGACCAGGCAGGAAGATGGTCTGAACTTAGGCTATTTGAGATGAAATCTTTGAGTTGATTTTTTTTTAATTAATTAATTTATTTTCCCTTTTTTAAAAATTGTTGTAGTTTTGTTATTGTTGTCGTGATTGTTAAGTAGGACAGAGAGAAATGGAGAGAGGAGGGGAAGACAGAGATGGGGAGAGAAAGGCAGACACCTACAGACCTGCTTCACCACCTGTGAAGCAACTCCCCTACAGATGGGGAGCTATAGGCTGGGACCTGGATCCTTATGCTGGTCATTACGTTTAAGCGCCAAATACGCTTAACCTGCTGCAATACCACCCGATTCCCTTTGAGTTGATTCTTAACATCCACTTGTCTGTTACTGGCGGGCAGAAGCCTTCAGACAGCTGCAGTGTGGGAGTCTGCAGTCATGATCAATAGATGATCTCTTGTTTTTTCCATAGTCATTGAATAACTTGGTTCAAACTGTTTAGTTTTCACATAGAAATTGCAGTGTAGCAGCTCAGAGAAAAAACGGAGTCTGCTGGTCTCAGAAGAGGTTTCACAACACATAGATCGCTAACAGAACTGGTTTTACTGTGGCCGCTTCTGTTACAGAGATTAGGTTTTGGGATGACCTTGGATACCTCTTGGAATCCTTTGAGATTCCCCTCCTCCTCTCCGCCCCCCATGAGTTCACGGATAGGAATAATTCTCAGGGGAGTGCTGTAAGGAGAACAAACATCAGTGTTTAAAAGAAGCTCCATTATCATACACAAGGTCAGATCAAATAAAAACGAAATGTTTCTCTTAGCATCTTTGAGTTTCAGCAAGCAAATTCTAGTCATGCTTTGTATTCACAGACAGGAAATGTCTATTCAGATGGAATGAATAATAGATAACTACTTTCTTTGCTTTACACCTAGTTATAATTCTACAACTAACATAATATTAAATGAGTTCTCTTCTTCCTAGTGATGTTTCATATTCCAGTTACATACTGTAACCTCAGAACTCAACAGCATGAAAAATCAAACAGCTGGGGAAAATGTATCTTTAATTTTCCCAGCAATTTACCACCCCCTGCCCTCTTGCTCCAGATTATCTGCCCAGTTCTTAAGCAAATGGTATATTCTGAGTCCCTCTACTCTCATAAAGATGATGGACCCCAGCCAATCTCAGCTCCAATTTTTCAGATCCAATTTTTACTTGCTGGGCCTTAAAAAACCATAATTTACTCTCAGTATCTGTCAGATATCTCATTTGCTGAATCACACATCAAATACATTTAACAGAATTATTTTTTTAAATTGCATGTACTTTTCATTTTTAGTGTGAAATAGCTCATGAATAGTAATTTATGTAAGAAGCAGTAATAAAACTCAGCCTGGTTTATAGTAACTGTGGACTCTGCTGTTATATATAGTATATTGGCAGTAAGAAGAAAGACAATCAGGGTCAAAGAATGACATAGTTTTGGGAAGGGATCATAAATGCGCTTTTATTGATAGTTCACTCATGAAGGAAGGAAACAATGGCTCTGAGAGATGAAGTGACTTATTCAAGGTCACACAGCTGGTTACCTCCAGAGTTGGCCCTAAATCTCACGGTTTTTGGCATCTGGATCAGCATACCTTCTATCCTGACAAGCAGCCTCTTAGTTTGTTGGGTTTAGGTCAGAAATATAATTAACAAAGGGCAGGAAGCCTAGATTATAAAAATGTTGGAGAAGAATCCAGTGAAAATCAAGCTTTTATGAAGGTTGTAAACTAAGCAATTGACCTGTCCTGTGATGTATTCATTGTGTCCAGCTGCAATTGGAGTTTGACGAGTTGCTCTTCTTCTGTCTTTGACCTCCTGGTTAGCTTCCTAAACTGGTGATTTAGGAGTCTAGAGAGAATGCACAAATTCTAGAAGAGTGATAGGGGTAGTAAAGGGAAAATAACTATAGACTAAGAGAGAGTACAGAAAAAGTAAACACGGGTAGAGGGTAGATAGCATAATGGTTATGCAAACAGACTTTCATGCCTGAGGCTCCAAAGCCCTAGGCCCTAGGTTCAATCCCCTGCACCACCATAAGCCAGAGCTGTAAAGCAAAAAAAAAAAAAAAAAAAAAAGGAAAAAGAAAAAGAAAAAGTAAACACACATACACACACATATACAGAAGAAAGTAATACAGTAATAAAAGTCATACAAATCTAAGAGTTCTAATCTAAGGGGATAAAGTAAAGTAGATGAGCACCCATTACAAAAGTTTACCATGATAAATAGGAAAAAGTATTATTTGGTGTCAAATGATAACATGAAAACACATGTGCTCATAAACCAAGATAGCATGCATCCAAAGTGGCAGAATTTAGGACTCTGCTATAGATTTATTGGTTATGCAGATGGCTCAAGATGTAGCAGAGTCCTATGAGAATCTAGACTAACATTAAATCCACATAGAAGCCTTTTAAAACACACACATGCACATGCACACTAGCGTGCACACACATACCATGTATTTGAATATATATGTTTGGCTCCTGTTCTACAGTGTGAGAATATCCTTTTGAAGATTATTCAGTTGTATTATCTGTTGATATATGACACCTCAAGGAATTGCTTGAGTTGCTAATCACATCCCATTAATAATTATAGTCAAGATTCTGAGAGAGGTAAGTGACATTGGTGAAACCTCTTATAAAATGATTCCTCCCTGGCTGAACCTGTATTTATATCTTTCTTTAACCTAGTATAACCACTTTTCTTCTCACAGGATCCTGACTTCTGTTTTGAGAGGCACTCTTGGAGACGTTCCTATGCTTGTGCTATATCAACTAGATGAGACTGCTTTCTGGTGACACAGTCTCTCAGGGGATCACTTCATTAGAGCTACCATTAGAGTGAGGACATTGGATCACTCTTTTGGTTATTGACTCATATGATTTGAGCCATGACAAGATTATTTTCCTGGTAATTGACTCATATTACCAATTCCAGTTGATGTCAGGATGCTATCATTTTAGTTTATCTCCATATATAATATTTATGTATTAATTTCTATGTTATTGTATAAATTACTTTATACATACTTTTAGTGTATATTTTATTTGTTAGTTATTTCAGTTTTTTATCTAGGAATGTCCTTTCTGGTATCATTACCTGTGTGGTAAATTAAGTAATAATAAGAATGCTGATTGGTGAGCGAAAGGGTCAGAATTGCTTTGGGAAGATGTTTTCATGGAAGTTCTAGGAAAGTCACATACATATACATATTATGTGATTAAATGTTTCTCTGATGACCAGAAAATGAAGTTCCCTAATTTATTTATTTATATAATTTTTATTTATTATTAAGAGCTTGTTACAAGATCATAAGATCACAATATAAAGTTCCATACTACACCCACCACCAAAGTTTGGTATCGTCACCTCCCAGCTCACAAGGATAACAACCAGAGTTCTCACAAGTCTTAAAAACACTTTACTTGCTGGGAGTCAGGCGGTAGCATAGTGGGTTAAGTGCACATGGCAGAAAGCACAAGGGCCAGTGTAACGATCCTGGTTCCAGCCCCAGCTCCCCATCTGCAGGGGACTCGCTTCACAAGTGATGAAGCAGGTCTGCAGGTGTCTATCTTTCTCTCCCCCTCTCTGTCTTCCCCTCCTCTCTCCATTTCTCTCTGTCCTATACAACAATGACGACAACAACAGCAATAATAACTACAACAATAAAAAACAAGGCCAGCAAAAGAGAAAATAAATAAATAAATAATATAAAAACAAATAGTTTACTTGCTTCTGCTTTATTTGTTTGTTTGTTTTTACAAGTTCATATAAATCAAATTTCTAGATTCCACATGTGAGTGAAGCCATCTGGTAGTTGTCTGTCATCTCTGATTTTGCGGAGCATAATCACCTCTAGTTCTATCCATTTTGTCCCAAATGACACAATATCATCTATTTTTGATTGCAGAGTAATATTCTATGATATACATCCCATCATTTCTTTATCAAGTCATCTGTTGATAGGCATGTAGGCTGCTTCCACTCTTTTTGGCTATTGTGAATAATGCAGCTATGAACGTAGAGGTGCATATGTCTCTTCTAATTAGTGTTTGAGCATCCACTGGATAAATGCCTAAGCGTGGTATTCCTGGATCATAAGGAACTTCCATTTTCGTTTGTTTAAGGACTGCTCATGCAGTCTTCCAAAGGGGATGCACCAGTTGGTATTCCCATTAGCAATGTAGCAGAGTTCCTTTTTCACCACCTCTCCAACACCTTTAATTTCCTGGTTTGTTGATGTAAGCCATTGTTTCAGGTGTGAAATTGTATCTCAGTGTAGTTTTAATTTGCATTTCTTCTGCAGGCTGTTGCTTTGGGTCTCCTGGCTCCCCGGCCATTGGGCTGTGGAGGTCAGAGCAACCCCCTGGGAGTCCTGGGGTGGCTCTGGTGTTAGGGCAGAGAGGCAAAAATCACTCCAGACTCATCCAGCTTCAGGAGAGGCCTCAGAGAAGTGGGCGACTCATTTATTGAGAGAGAAAGCAAGCAGATATACCCATTGCACAGAGAGAAGGTTAAGGTAATCATTAACCCAAACACAAAGCAACACAATGCATAGTCACATTTTGACCTACAAACTATTTGATCACAAGTGAAAGGTTACCATACAAGGTTTGATCACAAGCTCACTTCAGAGGAGGGGGAGGAAGGCGGGCAGTTGAGTAACAGGCCATTAGCGGTGGTTTTCAAGTTTGGCCATACACAATGTACAGCAATTCATGGCCTTTGTTTTAAGGGGAGAGGAGGGGAATGTGCAGAAAGGTGGCCCCCATCTGGAGAAGCCACCCATCACTAGTTCATGAGGTCAGGAGAAGCTGCCATAGTCTCTACCCAGAGAAGGGAGAGCCTGGGGTCGACCCACTCAGACCTCATGGAAACAATGGCCTGGACTGCCTGGATAGTGAGTTCACTCTCCAACATCTTCAATAGATTTCATGATTAGTTTTCTGAATTCTGTCTCTGTTGTATTTTCCTAGATCTGTGCCTGTCCAGTCATTTGGATCTAGGAGAGGGATATGGCTGCTGCTACTCCATAGCCAGGCCTCCAAAAGTACCCCTGGAGTTCCCTAGTTTAGCATCTTTTATCATAATCAAAACTATGAGTTCCTTTGTAGTGGAGAGAGTGATAGAGGATGAAACTGACTAGCTATATGTGACAAGCAGAATAACCTCCCAGACATGCTCAAGCCCTGATCCCTGGACAATGTCAAATAGATTTTTTGCATCTGAAGTTAAGAATATGAATTAGTTAGAGTACGGCACCAATGTAAAAATCTCTGGGTGGAGGGTGAGGGTAGATGTTCAGCTTCAGTGGAGGGGGAGGGTAGGGGAAGGGACACAGACTTTTGGTGGTGGGAATGCTGTTAATATATACTCCTATTAACTTATAGTCTCATAAATCACTATTTAATTAATATGAGAGGGGAAAAATAGATTGAATGCCTCAAACCTTTTGATGCATAAACCATAGCTCTGAGTATATGTTTCTTCAATCTAAGCACTTAAAACTTCAAATTGGTTATCAAATTGAATTTTAACAGTGGGCTCAAGATGTTAATACATTTCTAATAATGACATGTTCTTTGAAATAGTAAATCTCTTAAAAGCTTAGACTAGGGAGAAAAGAAGCAACTGGTGGCGTTACTTTATAAGCTACAGCTACATGTAAATGGCATAAAGGGACACAAATTATGGTGAGGTCTTGTATGATACAGCAAATCCTAACAAAGGGATATTCAAAGTTAACCCAATTGCCAAATAATCTGTTTATGGCAATAACTATATTGCCTTCTTAAATCCTAAAATAGCAGGAACCTTCCTCTTTTTCTATAAAGTCCATATATCTCCCAGGCCTGGAACCTCTAGGATGGGATTGACTTTCCTGCATGCTTCCAGCCCCTGACTTTCCACCTGCAGGGGGGTCGATTCACAATCGGTGAAGCAGGTCTACAGGTATCTTTTTTTTTTTTTTTTTACCAGAGTACTGCTTAGCTCTGGTTTATGGTTGTGCTGAGGATTGAACCTGGGAGCTCAGAGCTTAAGGTTTAAAAGTCATTTATTTATTTGTATTTTTTAATTAAATTAATTAATTAATTAATCTTACCAGAGCACTGCTCAGCTCTGGCTTATAGTGGTATGGGGGACTGAACCTGGGACTTTGGAGCCTCAGGCATGAGAGTCTCTTTGCATAATCATTATGCTATCTACCCCCCCACCTCTCCCCCTCTGTTTTCCCCTCCTTTCTTGATTTCTCTCTGTCTTATCCAACAACAACAACAGCAATAACAAGAACAACAAAAGCAACAAAAAATAGGAAAAACGGCATCCAGGGGTAGTGCTGGCACCGAGCCCAAGTTATAAACTTGGAGGGAAAAAAAAGAGTTAAAATAATTTACAGGGGGCAAGCAGTGGTACACTCAGCTGAGCACACATTACAAGGACCTGGGTTTAATCCCTCCTATCCCTGTCTGCAAGAAGGAAGCTTCATGATTGGTGAAACAAAGTTATCTCTCTTTCTCTCTCCATTTTCCCTCTCAATTTCTGTCTTATCAAATAAAGAAAAAAAGAAAAAAAAACGATGAAGCAGGTCTGCAGGTGTCTATCTTTCTCTCCCTCTGTAGCTCCCCCTCCTCTCAATTTCTCTGTCCTATCCAATAAAACAACAACAACAACAAAATGGAAAATGGCTACTGGAAGCAGTGGATTTGTAGTGTAGGCACAGAGCCCCAGCAATAACCCCGGAGGGAAAAAAAAAAGTCTAACAACAGTCTGAATAAGTGTAAAAGCAGATTCATCCTTAGACCCCATGGAAATTATGAAGTAAAAGATGAACGTTGCTTCAAGTCTTTAAATTTGTTGTAATTATGATAATAGAAAATCAAGATACTGCATTATTATCATGTTCAAATGAAATCTAAGAAAATAATTTGAGTGAAAAAATACAGTTGTGTGTATATGTAAAGCACACCTCAAAAAAAGAATTCAAAGGATAAAATCAGGGAGACACCAGGTAGGAGTTTGAGTGTAAATACCAACTGTTACCTTTAAGATAATGAGAAATAAACATTTGATTCTTTGCATAATTTCTATCAAAAGGAAATAACGTATTTTGCATAAGTTTGGAGGAAAACCAACAGCATTACTGTTTTTATCAGAGTGAGCGCACAGGGATCTAGCAGGGGTCCAACACAAAGATCTACACTCTGTTACAGTGACTGGGAGGTACATACATGACTCTAGTTAGGCTGAGTAGGTGAACAGTTGGAGTGTCTGGCAGGTTCAGGCTAGCACACCTGATACACTGGATAGGAACTATGACAAAGTCAGAAGAAAGAGGGAACCCTTCTAGAGAGTCTATGTTTATTTATTTATTTGCTTATGTGGATTAATGGTTTGCAGTTGACAGTAAAGACAGTAGTTGGTCTATGTGTGACACTTCTCAGTTTTCTGCACAGCACTCTAACCTCCCATCCAGGTCCTCCTCCACTATCATGTTCCAGGATTTGACCCCCAACTCCCACAGAGTCCTTTACTTTGGTGCAATACACCAAATCCACTCCAAATTCTGCTTTGTGTTTTCCCTTCTGTTCTTATTTTTCAACTTCGGTCTATGTGTGAGATTATTCCTTATTCATCCTTCTTTTTCTGGCTTATCTCACTGAACATGATTCCTTCAAGCTCCATCCAAGATGAGGTGAAGAGCAGAGCAGTATTCTATTGTGTATATATACCACAACTTGCTCAGCCACTCATCTGTTGGTAGACACCTGGGTTGCTTTCATGTTTTAGCTATTACAAATCGTGCTTTTGTGAACACAGACCTTTTTTGGATGGGTGTGCTTGGCTTATTTATTTATTTATTTATTTATTACTGAAGAATGAAAAATAATGAGACTTATATGGTTAATGTTAATGCTGCCTTTGCTGTACCACCATGATAATTGGTTAAATTTTCTGGATGGTTCTATGATGGTGATTTTGGATAAGCTTAGAGTAAATTAGATTACTACTCATGTTTAAGAGGAACTTTACTCAGTTGAAACTCTTAACAGAACATAGACACAGTTCCACCAGAAATAAAAAGAAATTCTGCTAGCTGAGTGTCTTTGGAGTCATACTATACTTATTCCAATCATCTCCAGACTAACTTACAACTTTTGGATTTACCAAGCCTTTATAATTTCCAGGACAAATTCCTTAAAACAAATCTCACAATATATATACATGGATACATATTTATTCACTAAATGCATGTGTTATAGCTCTTCTCTGTAGAGTCCTGACTCCAAGTTTATCCAGACAGATTATGGTACAGGGAAAAGTGGAACTTAGGTTTCATGATTCATTCAGTCATGAATTTTTTTTTTATAAGCACTGAAAAGTGGAGTCAACGAACTACAAGCCTTTCTGACTCCAGGTTTTATAAAGAAAATTTTACCTGGGAAAAAAAAAAAGAAAGAAAGGGAAGAGAGGACTATTCTCTGGTCCACTTTTCACACTCATTATCCTTCCTGTCTTGATACATTGTGGCTGACATATCTTTCAGCTCCTAGATTGGGCATATGACCCAAGGCTGACCCATCTATGTATTCCCACCCCCACCTCTTGCCACTGGATTGGTTTAAGATGTACCCAAGAGAGTCCTCAGAGTACTAGACCTTTTCCTGGGAGTGTTGCCAAGGCAGTGTTCTCTTTCCGCTGGCCTTGCTAAGCCATTTGGATAGATGCACTGCTTGTTGGTTTTCTCACCCTCAGGTGGGAAGTCATACATTTCATTCCTCTCTGGGAATGAAATAAGCACAGACCAAACAGATGTGTGAAGAGGGGGCAAGACAGATACCTACTGCTGCTGTTAAGCAGGTTAGATCCAGCTGAACCTGTGGATTTTACCCTGGTCTTTTTTAGTTGCTTGGTTGAAAGTAATTGGCAGTGCATTTTTGTCCCTTGACATAGAGTCTTACCAAAATGCTTTAAGTTACTTGCCAATGTAACTTGCAAAACTCATTACCTCTCAAATAATCCATTTCCTCTTGCCTTTAGAGCTTCGACACCAGAGACAATTTCTGACACAATGACTTAAAAGTGTTTTAATGCTGTCTTCATCATGATTTTTGCTTCTGCGCCTACCTTTATTATGCCTCCGTCAGCCTCCCCTCCACCCCTACCTTATGCCTATCCCTTCTGCCAAGCTTCTTTTTCTATTAGGGTAATGAAGCTTATTTTGACTAGTCAGAATTTCTTTACTCGTTTCACTAATAGCCTTGTTTTTTTTTGAGTGTTTGTCCCTCTGATACTTTGTGTGGCTTTTGTGACTATCCTACTTAGATTGGTACACCACCCTTTTGAAAAATATTACTGGCCCAGGGGAGGACAGATAACATGAGCTGATCTTGCCATCTAAATGAATGATCTTTTCTCTTTTCTGTCCTTTACTTTCCTTCTCTTCCCTGTTTTCATTTCTTTTTTCTCTTTTCTCTTCTACCTCTCCCCTCTTCTCCCCTCTTCTCCCCTCTTCTCCCCTCTTCTCCCCTCTTCTCCCCTCTTCTCCCCTCTTCTCCCCTCTTCTCCCCTCCCCTCTCCTCCCCTCTCCTCCCCTCTCCTCTCCTCTCCTCTCCTCTCCTCTCCTCTCCTCTCCTCTCCTCTCCTCTCCTCTCCTCTTCTTTTTCTTCCTTCCTTTCCTACCTGAGCACTGCTCAGCTGTGGCTAATGGTGGTGCTGGGGTATGGACCTAGGCCCTCAGAGCCTCAGGTATGGAAGGCTCATTGCATCAGCATTATGCTATCTTCCCAGTTCAGTCAATAGTTCTGACAAAGTTTCTTCCATCTCCTCCTTGGCCTACTCCAATCAGCCTCCTCCATTCTAAGGTCTTTAGAAGTTAGTCTCAGGAGTTACTTTGCTATTTCTCCAATGTTCTTTTCACGTAAATTAACTACATCATTCCCCTGATTATATAAGAAATACATGTTCAATACAGAGATGGAGAAAATATAGTTTGGCACACCTCAGAAAACAGGATACATTGCTTGATGTGTTCATGCGACCCCTTCTGGGTCATCTGCAGCCATGACTTTATTAAAAAAATATTTATTTATTTATTCCCCTTTGTTGCTCTTGTTGTTTTATTGTTGTTGTAGTTATTATTGTTGTTGTTGTTGATGTCATCGTTATCAGATAGGACAGAGAGAAATGGAGAGAAGAAGGGAAGACAGAGAGGGGGAGAGAAAGATAGACACCTGCAGACCTGCTTCACCGCTTGTGAAGCGACTCCTCTGCAGGTGGGGAGCTGGGGGCTCGAACCAGGTGCAGCCGTGATTTTGATGGCCTCTGCAAACTTCCTTCTCCTCTGTCAGGAAACAATTGCAGGTCTCAGGCTTCAGTATTTAGACATCTTTGGGGAAGCTACTGTGCCTCTCACAGATATTTTATTTTGTTCTTCACTACTTTCTCTACTTCAAAGGAATTCCCACATTCAATGATTAAAAACAGTATTGAATTTTGGAGTTCCATTATAACTTTACTAGTCAGCATTCTGATTAAAACTTACCTCCCAGGTAACTTGATATTTAGATAGGGAGCACAAATAATTAGGTCATTAGGAATTAAAATGTATGTTAAATATAATTGGAAATTAATAATGAAATTAAAACATGAATCTATTACCTGTGATTATGTAAAATATAATTATAACCTATTATGAAGCCATTGACTGTTCTAGTACACTAACATTTTGGCTTAAGTTAGTTTGCAGATGCATTTATTTATTTATTCAATTTTATTTTGACTTTTTTATTATCTTTATTTTATTTACTGGATAGAGACAGCCAGAAATTAAGAGGGAAGAGGGCGGTAGAGAGGGAGAGAGAGAGAGACACCTGGAATACTGCTTAACCACTTGCAAAACATTCCCCCTGCAGATGGGGACTGGGGGCTCGAACCCGGGTCCTTGCACATTGTAGCATGTGTACTCAACCAGGTGCGACACCACCTGGCCCCTATTTTGACTTATTCTTATTTGAAGCAGTCAGACCTAGAGGTTGGTCATTTCATTAAGATACTCAGTTTACATAGTATATTTAAAGAAGTTTGGTTTCTAGTAGAAAGTCTTTGGATTAATCACTTAAGTTTAATATGGTAGAAAGACCCTGGGGTTTGGAGTCAGAGAATCTTGGTTTTATACCTGGCACTTTCTGTTTATATCCAACCTTGAGGCAAGTAACAGCCTTCCTGAACAACATAACATCTGATTCTTTGGCTATGAAATGTGACTGAGAGTACTACCCAGGTAGGGTTGTCACCTAATCAGTAACAATGTGAGCAGAACATAGGTTCTACTATGTCTGACATATAGTAGGTAAGAAAAAGTCCTCCTTCACATAGACATTCCAAAAAGAAAATCCACTGTGTAGACATCTGGCATATATATTATGATCCTTCGCCCATGTTTTGATATAAAGCTGCATTTTTTTCTTTGAGCACAACTCTCATGCATGAATCCACACTGTTTTGCTTGCATTAAATCTTTCATAGGTTGCAGTTTCTAGTGTTTGTCTATTTGAAATCAAAGTGAGAACCTAGAGAGTGTTTTGCAAAGCAATAAATTAAAAATTCTAGAATTGTTGGCGGAGCCAAGATGGCGACTTTGGAGCCACAGCTGCGGTGAGCTCCAAGAAGCAGCAGCTTGCAATCTGGAATCCGCTGAGACTGCCACCAGGTTCCAGATGCCAGCGTGATGCCGACCAGACTTCCCTCGACAGACAAGCCCATCAGTGTGTCCTGGAGCTCCACTTCCCCAGAGCTCCACCCTACTAGGGAAAGAGAGAAGCAGGCTGGGAGTATGGATCGACCTGTCAATGCCCATGTTCAGCCGGGAAGCAACTACAGAAGCCAGACCTTCCACCTTCTGCATCCCACAATGATCTTGGGTCCATACTCCCAGAGGAATAAAGACTAGGAAAGTTATCAGGGGAGGGAATGGGATACGGAGATCTGGTGGTGGGAATTGTGTAGAGTTGTACCCCCCTTGTCCTATGGTTTTGTTAATGTCTCCTTATTTATTTATTTATTATTATTATTTGTATTTATTTATTTAATTCCCTTTTGTTGTCCTTGTTTTTTTATTGTTGTAGTTATTGATATCTTTGTTGTTGGATAGGACAGAGAAATGGAGAGAGGAGGGGAAGACAGAGACGGGGAGAGAAATACACCAGCAGACCTGCTTCACCGCCTGTGAAGCGACTCCCCTGCAGGTGGGGAGCCCGGGCTCGAACCAGGATCCTTGTGCCCATCCTTGAGCTTTGCCCCACGTGCGCTTAACCCGCTGCGCCATCGCAGGATTCCCAATGTCTCCTTTTTAAAATAAATAAATAAATAAAAAAGAGGAAAAAAATTCTAGAATTGTACTTATTCTAGTCCTCATTCTTTTTCTTTCTTTCTTTCCTTTATTTTGTGTATCATTTTTATACATCTAGTTGATAGTTTTTCTTCTTCACATTACTTCCCAATGATGCAAACCAAGCTTTTGTAAAAACAACTCTCTTTACATACATACTTCACGGATTTCCAAAATTGATTAAATTATGTGCTAAAATGATAAATACAGATGACATTAACAGTGTTAGGAAAAGGATAACAGAGTTCAGGTTTTTTTTAATCATTTAAAAAATTTCCTTCCTTCCTTCCTTTATTGGATAGAGACAGCCAGAAACTGAGAGAGAAGGAGGTGACAGAGAGGGAGAGGGAGGGAAAGAGAAAGAGAGAGAGAGAGAGAGAGAGAGATCTGCAACACTGCTTCACTACTCGCAAAGCTTCCCCCCTGCAGGTGGGTACCAGGGGCTCGAACCCAGGTCCTTGTGCATTTTAACATGTGTTCTCAACCAGATGCGCCACCACCCAGTCCCTAGAATTTAGTTTGTAAGACTAGATTCACTGAATTTCTTAGAGAGGAATCTACTCACCCAAGTTCATGCATTAAGTAGCTTTTCAATATTTATTTAATCAATTCATTCAATACTTAGTGCCTACTACATGCAATGAAGTACTATATGCCAGGTGCCTGGGTATATGGAAGTGAACAAAATTGATGTGAACCTTTGCCCTCTGGAGTTTCCATTTGGTGCTGGCAAGCTGGGCTCTAGGATACCAGTCAACATATTTTTACAGAGGAAATACCTTTACCAATTAAAAGAACTCTTCCTTTATTCCTCCTCCTTTTAGATTCCCAACTCGACTTCAGATGACTTCAAATCCTCAAATCTCTTTCTATTCAGTGCTTCGTATTTTCTTCTTATATCAACTGCTCCCAGAGTTTTTTTTCTTTAGTGACGCTTGGCAAATTATGGTGGAGTCACCTTATGGATCTTTTTATCTGAAACTTTTTTCCCCCAATGCATTTTTATTTATTTATTTATGAAAGGAGACATCAACAAAACCGTAGGGTAGGAGGGGTACAACTCCATACAATTCCCGCCACCCAATCTCCATATCCCATCCCCTCCCCAATAGCTTTCCCATTCTCTATCCCTCTGGGAGCATGGACCCAGGGTCGTTGTGGGTTGCAGAAGGTGGAAGGTCTGGCTTCTGTAATTGCTTCCCTGCTGAACATGGGCGTTGACTGGTCTATCCATACTCCCAGTCTGACTCTCTCTTTCCCTAGTAGGGTTTTATGAGTTGATGCTAGAGAGTCCTAGTGGCTGGAAGCTGATTCTGCCACCGCACTCTGCAAGACAGGACTGGTTTCAAGAACATGTGACGAGTGCGCTTGCATGTGTTTCTGTGTTCAGAAGAACTCACATTTGGACTAATGCTCTCCTGTCAGTGTTTTAATTTTATTTATTTATTTATTTATTTATTTTAGAGACAGCCAGAAATTGGAAGGGTAGGGGGTGACAGAGAGGGAGAGAGACAGAGAGACACCTGCAGCCTTCCTTTACCGTTTGTGAAGTGACTCCCCCACAGGTGGGGAGCTGGGGGCTCGAACTGGGATCCTTATGCCGGTCCATGAGCTCTGCACCATGTGTGCTTAACCTGCTATGCCACCGCCCAGCCCCCTTTATTTATTTTTTTACCAGAGTACTTCTGAGCTCTGCTGAGGATTGAACCTGGGAGCTCATAGCCTCAGGCTTGAAAGTCATTTGCATAACCATTATGCTGTTTCTCCAGCCTAGTCTTAATATTCTTAGTAATTGTTGTTTTGTACTGGACCCTATAATTATGTGGTCAACCTGCCTGAAGAATCCAGAGCAGAGCATTCTTTCCTGACTCTATTAAATTTAAATTCTTCCCCTGTCTGATAGCAATACTCATTTTCCCATTTCTGTAGTCTATCATTTTTTAAAACTTTCCAAATAGAGTTACATTTATTTATACAAGTTTATAGCTTCAAGATACATGCTGGCAGTACACAATTCAAAAGGCACAAAAGAGAATATAGTGAAAAGTTCTCCCTTGGTCACTAAACCTCCCAACTCTCCAAATAGCCTCTTATATTGGTTCCTAATAGATATTCTTTTTCTTTTCTGTTTTGGGGATCATTACCAGGGTTTACTGCTCTAAGCTGACTTTCTTTCTTTCTTTCTTTCTTTCTTTCTTTCTTTCTTTCTTTCTTTTTGCAGAGAGAAAGAAGTAGAGACATAGAGACAGAAGGAGAGAGGAAAGATATCACAGAACCAAAACTTCCTCCAGTGTGGCGGGGGCTGGGCTGGAAACAGTCTTGTGTGAATGACAAAGCAGGTGTACTACCCAGGTGGCTACCTTGCTGGCCCTTACTTCCTTATATATTCTCACATAAATCAAATATTATCCTTTAGGGAAAAAAAAAAAGGTAAAGTCATGTTTGTCAAGACGTGGCCTACAGACCACCTGTGTCAGAGCCACCAAAGGGCTTGCTTCCTTGATCTTAAATGAAGTTGAATGAGGGCCTACTGCCACGAACCTCATAAAGTCAAAGAGCAGATTTTTGCAAAAAAGGGAAAGACTTTTGAAGTCTGGAGTGTAATGAAGGCAAAAGAATTGCTGAATCCTATTTCCCAATTTCTTGGTGTTAGAGAGTATTTATACTGGGGGCTTGGTGATAGCATTACTGATCCACTCTTCCTGGAGACCTTTTCTACCTTTTCTCAGCTTTGTGAGTTCTTACACTCACCTGTAGCTTCTTATTTTTTTTTTTTTATTAATTTTTTTTTATTTATAAAAGGGAAACACTGACAAAACCATAGGATAAGAGGGATACAGCTATGCACAATTCCCACCACCAGAACTCTGTATCCCATCCCCTCCCCTGATAGCTTTCCTATTCTTTAACCCTCTGGGAGTATGGACCCAAGATCATTATGGGATGCAGAAGGTGGAAGGTCTGGCTTCTGTAATTGCTTCCTCGCTGAACATGGGTGTTGATAGGTCGATCCATACTCCCAGCCTGCCTCTCTCTTTCCCTAGTGGGGAAGGGCACCGGGGAAGTGGAGCTCCAGGACACATTGGTGGAGTTGTCTGTCCAGGGAAGTCTGGTTGGCAGTATGCTAGCATCTGGAACCTGGTGGCTGAAAAGAGAGTTAACAAATAAAGCCAAACAAATTGTTGACCACCTGTAGCTTCTCATTTTAGCTTCTCTTTGATGAAATCCTCATTTGAGGTTAACCTGACTATTGCCCTTGCATGAAATTGACCCACTTCTGCAGTTATACTGTGGCTGAATCACCTTGCTGTGATGGAAATAGATTAAATATTCTATCTGCTCCCTCCTAACTCTCCAAACCTTTATAATCTGAATCAGAATGCACATCTCACCAATCTGTGTACCTACCCATCTTAGTATTTATGTAATTGTAAATTTAAGCTTTCTAGTAAAATAAGAATAATTGTTCTTCACTTAGTGTTTACTGTGGTCTTGTTTGGCATGCATCCAAGTACCTTGCATTTTTGAGTTCATCCACACATAGAGTTCTGTATTTCAGTTTCGACTATGTTTATTCAATATGATCTGATTCTCTATGCAGACTTCATATTTTCTGAGTCTGTGGTTTAGGTCTGCCTCATTCATTTGTACTCTTGGGGCACCATTCACATGGTGTTTGGTGTCACGCCAGGACTCTAAGCCTGTTGTCAATTGACTGACAAAATCTTAATAAAAACTGAAAGTATAAAGCATGCATTCTTTCACCTACTGATTTTTTTTTTTTTTTGCAAGTAGATTCATCCTAGAGAAGCTTTGCTGGTCTGAGGTCTTTGCACCATAACTTGAAGTAATTGTTCTTGTGATTGAAACTAACAACTATATAATGCCTGCTAGGCGTAGTGCCAAGACATGATTTGATTTCAGGTTAAATTTGCAGCTAAGTTGATTTTGCAAAATGTGCCCACATGAACTCAGGCAGTATGAGTGCCCTCCCTACCACCACTCACCCTCAAAAGTGTACTTGTCCATAGAGGAAGAGATCTTTCACTTGTTGGCTATTTGACCCTGTGCATTTAAGACTGAGGCTTTCAGGACTAATTAAAAAAAATTGTTGTTGATCAGTGTCTGCCAAATGTAAAGTGCTATATTCAGATGCCTTTAGGACATCTATAAAAATAGCCCAAAGCTGGGTCCTGGTATTTATCAAGTCATGGGACACTCATTCCTAATAACAGTGAATTGTTTTATGCTGTTAAGAAATGAGCAGGCCTGTCAGGAGAATGTTCCAAATAAGCTAATGTCAGACTTGCTGGGATAACTTATTCATGGCAGGGATCCCATCTGTGAAGTCGCTGGGGAGGTGGTGCCTTAGATTTGATGCCTTAGATTTGTCAGTTAAATTAGATACCCAAGGGCAAAACCAACTGACAGAGGCATTGTGGGCCTCTCCTGGAGGATTCAGAATCCATAATCTCATGAGTAGGTCCCATTCACAATTTTGTTCATGCTGGTACCAGGGGTTATATCAGTTTTATAAAGAGAGCAGGGGATAAGAGCAAATGAGCAGGGCATCCCTCTGAGGACTGGCAGTGGCAATATGCCCACTGCATAGTTTATAGGATTGGAGAGAAGGCAATGACTTTATCTTGTTTTCTGGTAGGAAAGTTCCAGAATGTGATTTTAAGAAAGGAATTTGCAGGGTTTTAGGAAAGAAATGCCTTGGTTGCTCCAGGGCAGGATACTGTTAGATGTTACATTTATAAGATGCTGACTTTAGTTTTTCTAGTGTTTCTCCATGCTACAGAGATTTGAGGGTAAAAAAAAGGATACAATACCGGGAGTCGGGTGGTAGTACAGTGGGTTAAGCACATGTGGCACAAAGTGCAAGGACCAGTAAGGATCCCGGTTTTAGCTCCCTGGCTCCCCACCTGCAGGGGAGTTGCTTCACGAGTGGTGAAACAGGTCTGCAGGTATCTATCTTTCTCTCCCCCTCTCTGTCTTCCCCTTCTATATCCATTTCTCTCTGTCCTATCCAACAACGATGGCATCAACAACAATAATAACTATAACAATAAAAACAACAAGGGCATCAAAAGGAAATAAGTATTTTTTTTAAAAAGGATACAATAACAACAACAGAACACAGCCGAGCAGTCTTAGCTTTGAGCCCCTCTAGCACCTGTAGGAAAACAGCAATTTATTCTTGTTTTTTATTTTTATTTATAGAATTAAAAAATTATTATTGGATAGAGTCAGAGAAATTGAGAGGGTAGGGGGAGGTAGAGAGGGAAAGAGACAGAGAGATACCTGCAGCCCTACTTCTCACTCTTGAAGCTTTTTCCTTGCAGGTGGGGGCCACGGGCTTGAACCCACGTCCTTGTGCACTGTCATGTATGTGTTTAACCAGGTGTGCCACCACCTGGCCCCTATTCTTATTTATTTTAATACATATTATTTTCTGTCACTAGGGTTATCAGTGAGGCTCAGTGTTTGCATGACTCCACCATTCCTGGTGGCCTTTCCTCCCCTTCTTTTTCTTTCTTTTTCTCTCTCCTTTTTGATATAGGGTGGGAGAGAGCGAGAGAGAGAGAGAGAGCGAGAGAGAGCGAGAGAGAAACAGAAAGGAGAGATGCCTGCAGCCTGCAGCATTATTCCAATGCTTGTGAAGCAATGAACTTGAACTTGGGTCCTTTTGCATGATTGCCTGTATGCTCTACTGAGTGAGCCAATACCCACAACCCCTATTCTAGTTTACTACACTCCTTCTATTTTACTGCTTTCTCTCTCTCCTCTCTCACCCACACCATTCTCTACTAATGGGACTTCAGAGGATGATGGGGATAGAGGAAAGATGTCCCAAGGGGCCAGGTGGTGGTGCACCTGGTTAAGCACATGTATTACAATGCACAAGGACCCAGGTTCCAGCCTTCAGTCCCCAACTGCAGGGGGAAAGCTTTATGATTGGTGAAGCAGGGCTGCAGGTGTCTCTCTGTCTCTCTCCCTCTCTATCACCCCTTCCCTCTTGATTTCTGACTGTTTATCCAATAAATAAATATAATAAAAAATAAAATTGAATTGGAAGATGTCCTGAGTAAGAGAATGTAGAAAATATAAACACTGTTCAAAACTGTCCCAGTCCCTTTCTGTCCTCCCACCAACACTGATGTAATGTCTTTGGACCATGTAAGTAGATCTCAGCCCCATCTCTCAAACTTCTTCTGAGTTTACTCCATTATTTCCCACATCCAACCAGAGAAGTCTGGTTATGGAGTGAATACTGAGTTAGCTGAGTAAGTCCTGGCCTTGATGTCTTGGGATAGCTGTCTCCATAAGTCCACATATGGTGTAAATAAAAGATTGACTGGACCATGCTAAGTAGTTAGGTTCCTTAAAATCAGACTCTGAGATACAAGATAGGGAGTCAACCAGAAATGTTGTGTTGGGCTATGATCCTAGGGAACATGTGCCATGGACCGAAAAAGGGAAACAGGAAAGGAATAGAATCAGTGGCACGTGTGTATCAGATTAATCATCAGGTTAGGCAAACGGAGTTGCCACACAACTCTGGAAGAGTGTCTAACGCCTCAGAGTTGTTCCAATTTCATGGTGAAGAAACAAGGATATTTATTTATTTATTTATCTATTATTTTAAAAATGTTTTTTTAATGTTTTATTTATTTATTATTGTATAGAGACAGAGAGAAAAATTGAGAGGGGAAGATAGAGAGGGAGAGAGACACCTGCAGCCCTGCTTCACCACTTGTGAAGCTTTCCTTCTACAGGTGGGGACCAGGGGCTTGAACCTGGATTCTTGTGCACCATAATGTGTGCACTTAACCAAATGAGCCACCGCCTGGCCCCGAAACTAGGATATTTGTACACACCGAATTCCTACCATCATTGGTTGATTCTATGGGCATAACCTTCCAGCACTTTTCATTTGCCTTACTTGAGTGTTGACCCTTTGTGTGAAGCCAGAAAACACAAGTAGAAAAGGTGTAGACATTCACAATCAACAACATCCTTTGATATGCAGAGGTGAGTGGGAATGGATTTGAGCTTAGTATAGCAAGAGGGAGCATAAAAGCAGGAGGAGAAGGTACAGTGGTTAATAATTGGTATCAGCAAACAAACCAAAGCACGTTATTTGGCTTTCTTATGAGTGCATTAACAAAGATCATCTCAGATGAAATGAAATCAAAAGACTAGCTAGTGAGAACTATTCAATACTGAAGAATTTTATGTACTTTCTTCCAAATAACTAACATTCACTTGGTGTTGACTAGGTGTGTGATAAGTTTTATCGAGGAGGAATTCGATAGATAGATAAGCTGAAAGCAATTTAATTGTAGAATCCACTTTTGAAATTATCCATTGTGGACTTAATCTTTTTGCACAAAGCCAAAAGTCTTTCAGCGGATTCCCTTTCCAATGAAGGAGCCAGGCAGGGTTCGCTCTCAGAGGAGAAAATGACTGGAAAGCCTAGCCTGTGTTTTGATTCCCTAATGAGGCACTATGAGTTACCCAACCCAAACCAATGAAGTCTTATCCTGGATAGAAGGCTACTGAGGAGATGAGGACACAGCATGGATTTAGGGCAAAATTAACTGCTTCCATAGCCTGGAAGTATGGTTGGGGAGGGTTGGCGGGAGCCAAACCTTATAGGCTCTCTGCTCTCCTTACAGCTAGCAATTGAAATGTGATCCAGCCGACGTTGGCTTTTGATGCTTTTGGCCTTAAAATTTTAAAATGTCTGTAAAACATAAACTATGTTTTGAACATTACATGAGGTTATTAAGAGCAGGTGAGTCATGAAAACATGGTATGGCAGAGACAATAAAGGAAATGAAATGAATTGCTGCTGACTAGCTGCCTGACCTTGGGCCAGTTGCTCAGTCCTTTCTTGTCAATCAAATAGGAAATTATAGTCCAATAATGTGGTTTTGGATTGCAGCTCAATAAGCAAGCTCTAATCTCTTGGTTACGCCTTACTGTACCATGGGAAACCAAGCACTTATTTTCATTTTAATGTGATCTCTTCCAGTGGGCTGTGACTTCCTAAAGCATCGAGCACAATGCCTGGGTAGGCTTAGGAAATAAGGAGCTATATGCTGAATAAATGTGAGATGAATAGTAGGAGAAGTCATTTTAAATATCACAGTGCACCTAGAAATCCTATGTGAATAAGCAAATCTTCAGCACAAACAACTGCTTTATTTTATTTTTTATCCTTGCCAGGACATCACACTCTGGGCCCAATTTTTCAGGGAGAAAGAGAAAGACAGAGACATAGAGATAAGAGGAGAGAGGGGTAGAGATTAAAGCACCAAAGTTTTCCCCTATGTGAGGAATGTCAGACTTGATCTTAGGTCATACACTGGTTAATGCAGGAGCACTATGCAGGTAAGCTACCTTGAAGGTTCACAACTATTTTATTTAATTTTAATTTTTTAAATTATATTTATTTGTTGGCTAGAGACAGCCAGAAATCCAGAGGGAATGAAATGATAGAGAGGGAGAGAGACAAAGAGATACCTGTGACACTGCTTCACCACTAGCAAAGCTTTCCCACTGTGGGTGGGGACCAGGGGCTCAAAGCTGGGTCCTTGAGCATTGTAACATGTGCACTCAACCAGGTGCGCCACCACCAGGCCCCCACAAATAGCAGTTTCAGAGATAATGATGAGCATCAAGTCTTTATGGAATTCGTGCACATCAGTGGGTAGAGCAAACATAGCAGGAGTGTTTTCAGACTGAGCAGGTGCAGTGCTTAATGACTAAGAGAAAGCTTTTGCATCAGGCAGCCCTGCAATGGTGGTCTGGCTCTCCTACTTGCTAGCTAATTCCTCTGGTTTTCTTTTCTTTTTTTTTTTTTTTCAGGTCTTCTTGGTTGCCATAATGAGTTGGTATTCCTGCAGCATCTAGAAAGGCTTGAGAAGTAGTATGCCATTTAAACGTGTTCAGTCTAAAATGGTTCTTAATACAAACAACATGCCGTGCAGAGCTCCTCTCTCCCTTCTCCATTTCTCCCATCTCATTTCCTTGCCTAACTAGAACTGACCAAGACTGATGAAACACTTGCTCCCATCTGTATCTTCAGATGGTGATGGCAGTGGATAATTGGGATAGACAGTGGGTTCTCAAGGTTTTACATAGTATACACCTCTGTGATTCTTCCCCCCACCCAGTGCCATAATTCTTCAAAGTAGATTATCCTTTTGCTTATATCAGTTATTTCTTGTTTGAGTATCTATGCTGATTCAGCCTCCTGGAATGAAAGTAGGAAGGGACAGAGTGTGTAGAGAACAGACGCTGCCCACTATAGTGGAGTAGGGGACTACCTACGTCTCTCTGTCTTTCTCTAGAGTTTGTCACATAGTAAGTGCTCAAGCACAGTGACTGTGATCACAGTGACTGTGACATTAAGGAATATATATATATATATATATACATATATATATGTATATATATATAGCCTCCAGGTTTATCAATGGATAAGTCTTGGTACCTGAATGATATCTCCACTACTCCTGGAAGGATTTTTTTAATAATGGGGGAGAGTAAGGGGGGACAGAGAGAAGAGGAGACACCCACAGAGCTGCTCTGCAGTCTGTGAAGCTTACCCTCCCCCGCCCCCACCCTGGCTGAAGGGACTTGAATGCCTGTTAGCAGATGCACCACTGCCCATTCTCTTAAGGGGTGCTTTTTGCTTTTGCTTGTTTTGGGCTCGTATATATGTAACTCAGCCTTTCTTTAGTTAATTTCTGATTCTTAAAAATAACTTAGATATATAGAGAGGCAGAGGGGCTAGGCTGTGGTGCATCAAGTGAAGCACATACTTTACCATGCACAAGGATCCATGTTCAAGTTCCAGCTCCCCACCTGCAGGGGGGGATGCTTCACAAATAGTGAAGCAGGTTTTTGCATGTGTCTCTCTTTCTCTCTGTCATATCAAATTAAAAAATAAAGGCCTCTGGGAGTGATGGATTTATAGCGCAGGTACCAAGTTCCTGTGATAAAGCTGTTGGAAAGAGAGAGAGAGGGAGAAAGGGAAGGAGAGAGAGAGAGTGAGAGTGAGAGAGGTGCAGAGAAGGAGAGACACCACAGCACTGTTACATCATCTGTGGGGCTTTCCCTGGTTCCAGTGCTTCCATGACTAGAACATAGGACTAAGCCTGTGATAAGGCCTAGTCCCAGGTGGGCTATTTCCTGGCCCCTTGTTTCACATTTTTAAGCTTGTGTTTTGAGCCTACAAACACAGAATTGTGGGGACCAGGTGGTAGCGCAGTGGGTTAAGTGCACATGGTGCTAAGCACAAGGACTTGCATAGGAATCCCAGTTTGAGCCCCCGGCTCCCCACCTGCAGGGGAGTCACTTCACAGGTCTTCAGGTGTCTTTCTCTCCCCTTCTCTGTCTTCCTTTCCTCTCTCAGTTTCTCTCTGCCCTATATAACTACAATGATAACAATAATAATAACAAAACCAACAATAAACAACAAGGGCAACAAAAGGGGAAAAATGGCCTCCAGGAGCAGTGGATTCTTAGTGCAGGCACTGAGCCCCAGCAATAACCATGAAGGCAACAAAACAAAACCAACCAACCAACCAAACAAAAAAAAAACAAATACAGAATTGTAAGCCTCCACATCTCACTAGAATAACAAAGATGGTTGAAAATTATAGCCTTTGCATCAGCACTAGCCCACTGGTAAAGATCTCTGATCAATGAATTAGGTCTATACCCATCAGTCTCCA
This sequence comes from Erinaceus europaeus, assembly GCF_950295315.1. Classification (NCBI taxonomy): domain Eukaryota; kingdom Metazoa; phylum Chordata; class Mammalia; order Eulipotyphla; family Erinaceidae; genus Erinaceus; species Erinaceus europaeus. The sequence continues at coordinate 26,843,798 of NC_080168.1, forward strand.
TGTGGGATCTGTTAACTTATCAGCCTTTTTTAAATGGAGAACCATCACAAGTCACTGGTGCAGACTCATCTTCCTCTTAGCAGCACCTTCTCCCTACCTTTGATTACCCATCCTCCTATTTAACTATTACCAAAGACATGATCAAGAACCATTTACTTGCCCCAGAGAGCCTGAGATCCTATCTACTCTTTGGACATTTAAATTTTTTTTTTTTATGTATTTATTTTCTCTTTTGTTGCCTTGGTTGTTTATCATTGTTGTTGTCATTGCTGTCGTCATTGTTGTTGGATAGGACAGAGAGAAATGGAGAGAGGAAGGGGAAGACAGAGAGGGAGGAAGATAGACACCTGCAGACCTGCTTCACCGTCAGTGAAGCGACTCCCCTGCAGGTGGGGAGCCGGGGGCTCGAACTGGGATCTTTATGCCAGTGCAGGTTAAGTTCACGTGGTGCAAAGTGCACTTAACCTGCTGTGCTACCGCCCGACTCCCTCTTTGGACATTTTAAATAAAGACTCTCTATGAAAAAGTTTCAGAAAACAGTCTATTTAAAAAGTTATTTGTTTTATTTTGATGAGAGAGACACACATACACAGAGAATGATACAGAGTGAGAGACCAGAGCACTATTCAACTCTGGCTTAGGATGGTGCAAGGGGATTGAACCTGGGACTTTGGAGCCTTAGGCATGAAAGTCTTTTGCATAACATTGTGCTATCTTCTCTGCCCAAAATGTCTATTCTACTTTGCATTATGAAATGATGAATTGCTTATTTTACTCTATGTTTGTGCTATAATTTAAGCAGCACAAGGATCATAAAGCAGGTCTAGTCCAAATCCTTTTTCACATTAAGGAAGAGAATTTGGCTTGCTACAAATTCTATCAATTTTTTTTTTCTCTTTGGAGCATTTCTAGAAGCCATGATTTTTGTCTGAGGGAGAAATATAAAATTTATATACTTGTAGACTACTTTATACAGACTGATGTTTAAAAAAATTCTTTAGGAGAAAACAAAATTCACAATTGAAGTTATGTAGCAGCTTAGCGAGGTGGTGACATGGTATAATGCCTAATATAGCTTATTTTTATTTATTTATTTTTTACACCCATGTAATAGCAAAAAGACACAATGACACGGAGAGCTATAAACCCAGACAACTTTCCCATTTCATTTTACAGCACAAGGCGGGGGAAAGGCACAATTTGGTATCCTGACCATTTTTATAGGGGTTCAGAGACAGGTTAGACACCTCTGAAATATGTCCTTCAATTCTTAGAACTCTTTCAAGCGTTCCTGCTGAAGGATGTTCCTTGGAGAAATACTCCTATAAATACAGGATGCTTTCATTACTGCATGTGGTTGATTCAGCCTGTTGGCTACATGACAGTGAGAAGAAGTGCCTGAGAAATGACTTCATATAGACCGTGTTCAAACAGTCCCTAGAGCTCCCCAGATGAGAATGACTCTAGTGGGAGCGCTTGGAAATGAATGTTCATATATCACTGGGGTCTTTAAAAAAAGGTTTAAGGTTCTGTAGGCTGTCTCCCTTCATGCAGTATTTGATGGAATGATAGTATGTATGGAGATGAATTTCTGCCTAAGAAAATTTTTACTTCTCCTTATTGAGGACAGCTCTAAAATAATAACTCAGAGAGCAAACCAGCAACAACACAAAAGAAAGCCCAAATCACAAATAAACACACACCAGAACAAAAAGCCATGCCAGGAGATAGAAAGAGGATTTATTTGAGAACAAATAGTAAATAAGGGGGTCACACACTATAAGGTTTATTGTAATATTTTCTTCAGGAATGTGAAGATGGACCTTTAAAAAGTTATGTCATTTTAAGTAATAATGACAGGAATCCCACAAGTCCATGTTTTTGTGACTCTATAATTTTCATATGTTTTGGCTTCTATTATTTGAGTCTCTAAATAACCAGAGCACAGGGGTGATGTTTTTATAGATGATGACCCTGAAGCTTAGCAAGACGGAGGGACTTGCTCAAGGTCACACAGCTAATAGACCTCCAGATGCTCTGACTCCCAAGCTGATGTTTTTCCTCCATCAGACACTGACAAATAAAATATTGCTTCTCTGTTTCTGTAATATTGCTAGTGTTGTAAAAATATTACAACCCCACTTCCCTGATCAAAAATTAACTGGTCTTTATTGAATAGAGATTTTATGGGGGTGAAAGAAGGAGGAATATAGTGCTGTTGATGGAGGGTGGGGAAAGGCTTGACTTGGGGAGGCGTCATTTTCAGCAACGCTTGAATTGGTAATGAAACATGCAATTTTGTAGTTGCTCATCACACAAATATAGGGAATAATGGACAGGTTAGAGAACAGTAGAATTGTGAATTGAGAAAAGTATTTACTCTGATTAGATTGGTATGTGGGTGGGATGAAATTTATGAACAAGTGTAACTTTTGCCAACCACGACAAGGGTAATACAATCTCATGTGCAGAACAAAGCTAATTCCCGCCAGCAAAGCTTCCCTCCCTTCCTGCTTCATTGTTATCCTGAACATCCTAAGAATTTCTATCTGTCCATCTATCTTTATTTTTCCATATGACACACTAAACAATTTAGAAATCATCAACAAATTAGAAATTATGGTCAGAGAACTTTAAGAACACAAATATAAGTAAAGCTATGGAAAATTAGTTTCTAGCTTTATAGTGATAGTTCATTTATGAGCATGTCTATTCTTTTAAAATATTTTATTTTATCGATCTTTGATAGAGACAGAGAGAAGTTGATAGGGGAAGATAGAAAGTAAGAGGGCAAGAGGGACACTTCCTACACAACTTGTGAAGCTTTCCCCCTGCAGGTAGAGACCAGAGGCCTGAATCTGAGTTCTTATGCAAAATAACATAGTAACATAGAACATCACTGAGTCTGCCATCACCCTGCCTGCCTATACCTATTCTTTTTTTTTTTTTAAAGAAAATGAATGTAAGATTCAAATTAAGAATATTTTCTGTATCTTTAACAGATATTAAAATTGACCAAGTACAGAAAAACACCATCAAAACATGAAAAATAACACTAAATGACTATCATAGGTTGTTAAAAGGTGAGCCTAGTGGTAACTTTTCTAGCACTAAATAAGTTCTTATATACCTCTTTCGCAGACTTCCTTTCTGTGCATCTGACCTACTTGCCTGTGACTTTTCTGTCTACTGCCAGATCAGTCTACTTCTTTGCCTTTTAACCTCAATGATTTTTATTTTTATTGCTGTAACATTGATTTACAATATTATAAAGGTTGAGAATCTAATGCTTTATCCACTGCAACACCTCTTGGACCACAACTCTGAAGTCTTTCTTTCTTTCTTTCTTTCTTTTTTTTTAATAATTTCTAGAGCCACAGGTTGTCTATTTGTATCCTTCCCCAAATTCAGTGCTGAAACTTAAAGTGATGGTTTGGGGAGATAGAACCTTTGGGACATGGTTATTCATAAGGGTGAATGAAGTCTTATGTTGGGATATATATATATATAGAATAGAAGCAGAAATTGCAAACAAAGAGAGAGAGAGAGATGCAACACTTGTAGCACTGAACTCTGAAGTTTTTATGACTAGTACCTTTCTAGAAAAACAGATACATAGAGAGGTATTTGCAATGCAATCTAACCTGGTAGATGAAGATCAGTGGTGGATAAAAGTTACATTTTAAAAAATATGATGAATCTTCTTAAACTTTTTTCCCATAAGTTTTCCAAGCCATTTATTTACATAATTTACCCTTTGGCTACTGTATACAGTACTTCAGATGGATGGAATGTGGCCTAAGGATGGTTGACTGTTGGAAAATAAGAATGTGCTTTTCCATTATCTCTTTTTTAAAATGTGGAGTTCAGAGGTTTTTTTTTTTTTCATTTAATTTTTTATTTATAAAAAGGAAACATTAACTAAACCATAGGATAAGAAGGGTACAACTTCATACAATTCCCACCACCAGAACTCCCTATCCCATCCCCTCCCCTGATAGCTTTCCTATTCTTTATCTCTCTGGAAGTATGGACCCAAGGTCATTGTGGGATGCAGAAGGTGGAAGGTCTGGCTTCTGTAGTTGTTTCCCACTGAACATGGGCACTGACAGGTCAATCCATACACTCAGCCTGCCTCTCTCTTTCCTTAGTAGGGAAGGGCTCTGGGGAAGTGGAGCTCCAGGATACATTGGTGGGGTTGTCTGTTCAGGGAAGTCTGGTCGGCATCATGGTAGCATCTGGAACCTGGTGGTTGACAAGAGAGTTAACATGCAAAGCCAAAAAATTGTTGACCAGTCATGGACCTAAATGCTGGAATAGTGCAGATGAAGAGTTCGGGGGTCCTCCATTTTGTAGATAGCTAGTAGGCATATTTTAGTTATATTCCAAAGGGTCTGTGGCTATACTAGTGTTTTTTTTTTTTTTCTTTTTCTGAGCCTGAAATCTGATATGCAGGTGGCTCCTAATTATTGTCTGGCGAGGTGATGTCATGGCTGGAAGAAGGACCAGAAAGCTGGATCAGGAAAGAGAGTAGCTCCCTAATATGGGAAAAGGGTTTAAACATTGCTGACTGTAAACTCCATCAATTTAATGTGATCTGGGGTCCATATTCAGCTTAGGAGCCTATGTGACCTCTGTATCCCTGTAGATCTGAGCTCACATTCTGTGGTCATGAGTAGGAAGGTTCCAAGCTGCCCCAATATCAGGACCCATCTTCCTCAGGTGTAGCATAGAGTATATTGTCCAGCCTCCCTTCCGAGGGTGGAACATTTTCTACCATTTTTAAAAAATATATTTTATTTATTTATTCGTGAGAAATTATAGGAGAGAGAGAGAGAGAAAGAACCAGACACCAGTCTGGCACATGTGCTGCCGGGGATTGAACTCAGGACCTCACGCTTGAAAGTCCAATGCCCTACCCAGTGCGCCATCTCCCGGACCACACCATTTTTGATCCAAGTTGAGGGCATGGTCCTATATGGGGGCCCACACAGGAGTCTATTGTGTTGTTCCTGATAGAAATGACTGGTAACAATGGAGAAAGGGATTTATTCGAGGTCTGGGCCCATCACGTCTGTTTGGGAATCTCAGGACTCACCGAATAGGGCCCCAGCTGATGGGGTGGCCTGATAGTGACTGAAGAGTCATCATTAAAGTGTGCCAGTCTCTTGCCCTTATTCAGCTTTTGCAGTCCTTGCTTTGGTGAGGTTAGCTTTGGAGTGAGTGAGAGAACTGTAATAGGAAGTAGGTGAGGAGGGTTCTAAGTCTAAGTAGACACTATTTCATTATGAACTTGATACTGACTTACTACAGACTATTGTGTATTTTTGTTTTCAGGTATATATCTTGCCCTAATTTATGGATACATGTGAACATATGCTCTATCTTATGGGACCTGGTCTATATCTAGGTTTTGGGATTTTGTTAGGAAGTGAACCTCCCGGAACGGAATTAGAGAATACTATGAAAGGAAAGGTCTTACCAGAGTAATGAGGGCGAAGGGTTGACATTCCATGCCTGACGTCTCTGGACACAGTCTGAAGTGAAGCATGCTGAGGTGCTACTCCTTGCATTGATTAGGTTGGGATTGGCGGATGCAATATCATTTGGTATGAATTGAAAGAAGCATGCAGGAAAATGAGCCCCACCCTAGAGTTTCCAGGACTGGGGGAAACGTCTAAAAGGTTTAGACCTCTAAAGTGGAAGTGGGAGGTTCCTGCTGTCTTAGGGTTTAAGAAGACAATAGATAGTTATTGTTACAATCACATTATTTGGCAGTTGGGTTAACTTTGAAATATTCCTTTGTTAGGATTTGCTGTATAATACACAACATTACCATAATTTATGTCCTTTGACATTATTTGTATATAGCTATGCCACCAGTTGCTTCTGTTCTCCCCGGTCTAAGCTTTTAAGAGAGTCAACATATCCAAGACTCAGCCTACGTATTAAAAAGACTCAGTCTGTGTTTTTAAAAGTCTGAGACATTCAATCAATTTTTCCCCTCTCATATTAATTAAATAGTGATTTATATGACTGCAAATTGATAGGAGTGTTCATAAAAGCCATTCCCACCACCAAAAGACTGTGTCTCATCCTACCCCCCTCTCCTTCTCCCTTCCCCTCCCTGTGAAGCTGAACATCACCCTCACCCTCACCCCAGGGTTTTTACTTTGGTGTCCTACTCCAAAGTCAGTCAAATCCTGCTTTGAATTTCCCTTTCTGTTCTTCTTTCTCAACTTCTGTTGATAAGTGGGATCATCCCATACTTTATCTTTCTGACCTAGCTCACTTAACATAATTCCTTCTATCTCCATCCAAGATAGGTCAGAGAAGGTGGGTTCATTGTTCTTAATAGCTGAGTAGTATATATATATTAAGCTGTGTATATATACCACAACTTTCTCAGCCACTCATCTGTTGTTGGGCATTTGGATTGTTGCCAAGTTTTAGTTATTATGAATTGTGCTGCTAGGAACACAGGTGTGCACAGAGGTTTTTTTTTTTTTTTTTTTTTAAGTGAACTAAAGACTTGTGCAAATATCACTACCATCACTGTAAAAATGCTTCCATTAACACTATAAGAAACTCTTTCATGAGCAATCACTTTTCAACCTCTCCTCCCACTCCTCTACCTTAAGCAACCACTCACTTCTTCTCTATGGTTTTTCCTATTCTGAGTAATATATATCTTGTATATTTGCATAATTGCATACTTAACAATCATACAGTATGTGGTGTGTTGGGGACAGCTTCTCTCAGTTAGTTTTCCAGGCTCATTTATTTTGTAACATTATTAGAACTTCATGCCTTTTCTTGGAGGCGTTTTATTTATTCATTTTTCAGTTAATAGATATCTGAGCTTTCCTCACTTTTTGTCTCTTATGGATAGCGTTGTGCAAGTTTGGGGTGTATATATGTCTTCATTTCTTGCACAAATATAGTGAAGCTATCTTACAATCTTGTTAATCAGTATTAAGTCACTTCTTCTTCTAGCGTTTGTCCTTCTTCCGTAGCCAGTCAACAGCGTCAGGTTGAGCTTGATGTAAAGTTTCGAGACCTCCTTTGAATCTGGAGAGGTGGCAGTCGTTGACTATGTGGGTCATAGTCTGTCTGGAGCCGCAGGGGCAGTTCGGGTCGTCTCTGGCTCCCCAGCGGTGGAACATAGCGGCGCACTGGCCATGGCCTGTTCGATAGCGATTGAGGAGGGCCCAATCATAACGTGCTAGGTCAAAGCCAGGTTGACGCTTGCAGGGGTCTGTGATGAGGTGTTTGTTCTTTACCTCAGCTGACTGCCAACTCTGTTTCCAAGAGTCTGGAACAGAGAAGTTCAGTGTAGGCGTAGGGGACCAGATTGGGTGACGAGACGTCAAGCGTTGAACAGGGTGGGCGAAGATATATTGGCAGGTCCGGTCGAGCGTAGACGTGGGAAATGAACTTAGATGATGCCGCATCCCGACGAATATCTGGCGGAGCGTGTTGCTAAGAACTGGCAGCCATGGAACCGGGGTGGAACGGATGGTTCCAGAAATTATCCTCATGGAGGAATATAATTTGGAATCGACCAAGTGGACATGGGGGCTACGGAACCATACTGGGGCACAGTATTCTGCAGTGGAATAGCATAATGCCAGAGAGGATGATCATAGTGTGGAAGCGCTTGCGCCCCATGAGGAGCTGGCCAGTCTTGCAATGATGTTGTTCCTCGCGCCCACCTTTGCTGCAGTTTTTATGAGATGTTCGTGAAATGACAGAGTGCAATCGAGAATAACACCAAGATAGACTGGCTGGGCTTCATGCCGGATTCTCGTATCACCAAGCTGTACATTAAGCTCATGCGAGGCTGAGGCCGAGGCATGGTGTAGATGGAAAACAGATGATACCCAGTCTGGAAAAGAGAAATTTCCCATGAGTGGTCATCCCACTTCCGTTTATCTTGTCCATCTCCAAAACTCTCTCCCTTTACACTGTCTGAACTGGAAGATGCTTTGAAGAGGGTTAAACTGGGAATGGCTGCTGGCTATGATAACATCACCCCAGAACTCATTCTTAACCTGGGTCCCGCGGCAAAGAAGTGGCTCGCTTCATTCCTGTCCCACATCTTGGAATCTGAATCTATGCCTAAAATTTAGCGTCGTGCGAAGATAATAGCAGTTTTGAAACCAAAGAAAGACCCAACACTGGCCGACAGCTATAGACCAATTTCTCTCCTCTCCGTGTGTTACAAACTCCTTGAGAAGCTGCTTCTGTCACGTATTTCTCCTCTTACAGAGAAATTCCTATCACCCGCCCAAGCTGGTTTCCGCCCAGGAAGATCTACCTGCGAACAAGCCCTGGCCCTCTCAACTTACATTGAAAATGGATTCCAGAAGAATTTAAAGACGGGTGCTGTCTTTGTTGATCTCACAGCAGCCTATGACACGGTCTGGCACCGTGGTCTCCTAGTCAAGATCTCAAGATGCCTGCCTCCATGGGTGGCCAACACTATATCGTTTCTTCTCCAAAACAGAAGATTCCGGGTGCATCTGGGTGACAAGTCTAGCAGATGGAGACTAGTCTCAAGTGGCCTCCCCCAGGGCTCTGTTCTGGCTCCTACGCTATTTAATATTTACATCAATGACCTCCCAGAAACTTCTTCAAGGAAGTTCATCTACGCCGATGACATCTGCTGTGCAACTCAGGCATCCAAGTTTGACATCCTCGAGGAAACACTCACGAAAGACATGTCTCTGATATCTGATTAGTGTAAAAAATGGCGACTAATCCCTAGCACTGCAAAAACGGTATTAAGTCACTAATAAAACATTTATCAAAGGAGTTAATAAAATTTCGAAATGAAATATTAAAAGAAGAAACTATTGGGTCATGTGGCAATCTGTTTTTGTTTGTTTATTTTTGTTTTAAGTCATGGCCTCATGCCTGAGTAGCCTCATCAATACCAGGATTCAAACATGGGTCATGTGTTTGCAAAATACACTCCCTACCAGTGAACTGTGTCTCCAGCCCCATATGATGATTCTGCAGTTAACTTGTTTACTAGCTGTTGGACTATTTTTCTCAGTGGTATCACTGATAAAGCTATAACAGTTGCATCATTTAATATTCCCACTAGCAGTCTCTGAGGGTTCAAACTTCTCCGTCAGGATTCTTGCCAGCACTTGTTTTCATCTCTTTTTTTTTTTTTTTTTTTACCAGAGCACTGCTCTTCTCTGGTTTATAGTGGTGCAGGGGATTAAACCTGGAACTTTGGAGTCTCAGGTGTGAGAGTCTGTTTGCATAACCATTATGCTATCTACCCTCGCTTGAACCTAGAAAAGGTACCTGCTTATAGGTTCAATTTGCATCTGCTTAATGGTCCTGAGAACCTTTTCATGGATCCTTTTGGTTACTCGCATTTTACTGGAAGGAATGGCTTCAGATTCAATTACTCGTTATAAAAATTATTTTCTGGCAGAGGAAAAGAGATCTGAGTGCTGTTCTGTCATATGTGGTGCTGGGGGTCTGATCTGGAGCCTCATATGTGCAGGAAATATGTGCAAAATTCTGCATGCTGAGCTTTGCCTTTAACTCTGATAGTTCCCATTATAATTGGGCTAAACATCATGAGTTCTTTGCAGATTCTAGATACAAATATTCTAGATACAAATATATACAAATATATATGTGTATATATGTATATTTACTTTTTTATTTTCCCTTTTTGTTGCCCTTGTTTTATATTGTTGTCTATATTATTGTTGTTATTGATGATATTGTTGTTAGGACAGAAAGAAATGGAGAGAGGAGGGGAAGACAGAGAGGGGGAGAGAAAGATAGACCCCTGCAGACCTGCTTCACTGCTTGTGAATTGACTCCCCTACAGGTGGGGAGCCAGAGGCTCTAGCTAGGGTCCTTACTCAGGTCCTTGCGTGCTTTGCGCCATGTGCGCTTAACCCACTGCTCTACCGCCCGACTTCTGATACAAATCTTTTTATCAGCTCTATGGATTGTAACTGTTTCCCTCCATTCTACTAGATGGCTTTTCACGTTCTGGTGATGTTCTTTACAATACAGATTTAAAAATGTTTGAAGTCTAATTTACTTTTTTTTTTTCTGTTTTCACTCTTTGTGTCATATCTAGGAAACCATAACTTAATCCAAGATCAGGAAGATTTGTGATTATTTTTTAAACAGTCTTATAGTTTTTGATCTTACCTTTAGATTTTTTTGATCCACTTTTAGTCAATTTTTGTATATGGTTTGAGGGAAAGGTTGGATTTTATTCCTTTGCATGTGTTTGTTTATTCTAGTACTGCTTAAAAATGTCAGCTTTTGGGTTGAGGAGACAACATAATGGTTATGCAAATGACTTTTCTGCCTGAGGGTCTCAACTCCTAGGTTAAATCTTCATTCACTACCACCATAAACCGAAACTGAGCGGTGGCCTGATACAACAACAACAACAACAACAACAACCAAAATAAAAATTTAAAACAAACCTGTTCTTTGCTCTTTGAATACTCTTGAGATTGTCATTGGCAGGGGCTAAGTGGTGGCCCACCTGGTTGAACATACATGTTACAATGCATAACAATCTACGTTCAAGCCTCTGGCCCCTGCCTGCAAGGAGAAAGCTTTTCAAGCACTAAAACAGGCTGTAGGTATCTCTTGATCTCTTATCCTTTCTATCTTCTCTTTCCTTCTCCGTTTCCCTCTATCTCTATTTAGTAAATAAATAAATAAAACATCAATTAGCCAAGATATGTGGATTTATTTCTGAACTCAAAATTCTATCCTGTTGTTTTATAGTTCAACGATCTATCCTTATACAAATCTCACTATTTTATTTACTGTAACTTTGTAGTAAGTTTTGAAAGCCAGGAAGGATAAGATCTCTACTTTATTTTTCTAATTCAAGATTGTTTTGATCATTTTGAGTCTTTTGTATTTTTATATGAATTTTAGGATAGGCTGTTAATTTCTGCAAAGAAGCCAGTGGGAATGTTGATAAACCAAAATTTAATAATTAATTATTATTAAAAAAATACTCAGTGCCAAAGGAACCATTTAGAGGTAGCTTGTGGTTTTATGGCCTCATTCATCCATTAATCTACTTTGGTAACCAGGATACAAGGTTGAGCAGAAATACTTCCTTCTAATTAGATGCCTATCCTAGAAAAGTCATTGTACTTCTTTAGACTATTTATTTAAAAAAGTGAGATAAATTGGACCACATTAAAATAAGAACTAGGCCCTACTAGAAGTATGGAAAAGCAAGCCACAGAGTGAGAAGACAAAGGATTTGTAATCACCTTAATAAAGAAGTTTTTTAAAAAACATTTATTTATTCCCTTTTGTTGCCCTTGTTGTTTTATTATTGTAGTCACTATTGCTGTCATCATCGTTAGATAGGACAGAGAGAAATGGAGAGAGGAGGGGAAGACAGAGAGAGGGAGAGAAAGACAGACACCTGCAGACCTGCTTCACCACCTGTGAAGCAACTCCCCTGCAGGTGGGGAGCTGGGGACTCGAACCCGGATTCTTACGCCGGTCCTTGTGCTAATAAAGAAGTTTTAATAAATACTTAAGATAAAAGCAGACCACCTAGCAAAATTTGTATGTGGTTTAAAAAACAATTCACAAAAGAACATATGAACAGAAAGGTACCTACTTGCAGACTGAAAAAGAAAAAAACAAAAAACCGAACCCATTGCTTGAAGATTCACTTCTTGATCTTCAAAGCCACTCAACATTACTCAATATCTTATACTGATTAAATGGGCAAAAGATATTCGATTCAGGCCTGTATGTAATCACATGTATTCTTATAGGAAAAGAAGGAGTTTAGGCACATACGCAGAGCTGGCAGGTATGTAACCACAAACCAAGAACGCAATTGGCCACCAGAAGCTGAAAGAGTGTTGGAATGGATTCCTTGGCCTGGAGCCTCCAGAGGGAGTGCTGGATTTCAGACTTCTGGACTTCAGAACTTCAGAGTGATCCAAACATGTGGTAATTTGTTGCAACAACCATAGAAAAGAAATAAGCCATCTTCATTAATTTTCAGGGGTAGGCAAATTAAAAGCAGTGTGGTATCTTTATCTCTAGAAACTGAAAATGCAAAAGAGGTAATTTTGACTTCCTGAGGATACGAAACCACCTGGATAGTCTCTGGTGATGTGTACGAAACACTAACTTGCTTAAGCTGTTTGGGAGGAACTTGTAAAACTGAGCTGATATATTTGTCCTGTGATTTAGCCATTCCACTTCTAGATGATATACTGAAGAGAAAACTTACTTTCAATCCAAATCAGGAATATGAATATTGATAACAATAATTTACACTAGATCCATCTGGAAAACAACTCAAATGTCCATCAACAGTAGGATGAAGACATGTTGGTATCTTTATACTATTGGCTCCTATACAACTATGAGACTAGAGCACTATAGCTTCATATAATAATATGTATTAATCTCACAAATATAATAGTGATGAAAGAAGCCAGGCATAAAAGAGTTTATGTTGCATGTTTGCACTTAAGTGAAACTTCAGAAACAGGCAAAACTCATTATAGCATTAGAAGTCATCTTAGTAGTTACCTTTTTTTTAATTTAATTTTTTATTTATAAAAAGGAAACATTAACTAAACCATAGGATAAGAGGGGTACAATTTCACACAATTCCCACCACCAGAACTCTGTATCCCATCCCCTCCCCTGATAGCTTTAACCCTCTGGGAGCATGGACCCAAGGTCACTGTGGGATGCAGAAGGTGGAAGGTCTGGCTTCTGTAATTGCTTCCTCGCTGAACATGGGCCCTGACAGGTCGATCCATACTCCCAGCCTGTCTTTCTCTTCCCCTAGTGGGGAAGGGCTCTGGGGAAGCGGAGCTCCAGGATAAGTAGTTAACCTTTTAAGAAGGGAATGACTGGGACTGGGCATAGAAGTTCTTAGACTTTAATCAAAGTTTAAGAAATTTAAGAAAAGAAATGGAAATTAGTAAAATATATCCTAACTCCTAAACTCTATCATCTACTCATTTATTTCATATATATTTATACTTAGTTAACTTCTATTATTTCCTTTTTATTTCCATTTTTGTTATTTTTATTTCTTACTTTTTTTATTTTACAAGATTACATGTCAATAGCAGTTTAAATTCCCACCACCAGATTTCTGAATCTTCGGTTTCCCCACTGCAATCCACCACAGTTCCCCTAAGGTTGTAGATATGGATCAACCATTATCTCTACAACTATCTGTCCACATTTATACATAGTTGCCCCCCCCATTTTCCTGATTCAATCCTCTCTTCCTTTCCAAGCCTCTTAGGACAACATAACTACCTCCATATGTTCCTTTCCTATTCCTTCTCTCTCTTTGGGTGTTGATGGAGCTGGAGTTCAGTCCTCTTATTAGCTTCTATTATTTTCCAGGAAAAATTCTAATGCTAGGATTATAGCAATAAGCAAGAAAGTTTCTGTCCTCATACAATTGACATTCTAACAGTTTCCTGTCTAAATGCCTCTAAATACTATTACACTGCCAGCCTCTTGATGATTCATGGCACATGCCATTCATGTCCTTGGGATTCGGTCATGTGACCTGATTTAAGCAATGAGACAATAGCTGGATGCAAACAGAAGGTTTGAAAGGTGCTTGCATATTGGGGCTTTAGTTTTTGGAATAATCTTTCTGGAAGTCAGCTGCTGAAATAAAGCTTGGACTCTGTGGCTGAATCTCTTCTCCCCTCCCCTTCCCCTCAAAATTTTTACCTCTGCCTCCCTCCCCTAGATTTTTAAAAATTTTAAGTCAGGCTAGGAAATAGGAGAGAGCATAGTCCTTAAGCAAAAGACTTTAATACCTGAAGCTCTAGGGGTCTCACACTCAATCCAATGTACTGTCATAACCCAGAGCTGAACAGTACTTGGTGAAAAGAAAACTGACAAGAAAGGAAGGAAGAAAGGGAGAAAGGATGGGGGGGGGGGAGAACAAGTAAAGCAAAACCAAATCAAAACAAACAAACAAACAAACATACAAAAAAAAAAAAAGTCAGGGCATGAAGACAGTGGGTTGAGTTTTTCCAGAGAAAGATAGACAGAGCAAGAGAGATAGCATAGCATCAAAGCTGCCCTTAGTGTTGTAGTCTTCTCATCTGGTAAATGCTGAGGGCTTGAGTTTGGAAAGGCAGGAGTCCTCCATACTTACTTCAATTGTCTCACCTACCAGGTGAGCTAACTTGTTTATTTATTTACTTATTTTTATGTTATATGGTTTACAGTACAGGTGTTGACATTTGGGTATGATTTTTTTCATCTCCCCGAGATAGATTTCTTTTTATTTTATTTTATTTATTTATTAATGAGAGGGATAGGAAGAGAGAGAGAAAGAACCAGACATCACTCTGGTACATGTGCTGCCAGGGATTGAACTCAGGACCTCACGCTTGAGAGTCCAACATTTTATCCACTGTGCCACCTCTGGACCACACTCGAGATAGATTTCTGTGTAACACTCTCATGTCCAATTTGGGTCCTTTTCCACCATCATGTGCTAGGATCCCAAAGCTTCTTCAGCCACGTCTGTTGTCCTCCATCCCCCAGAATACTTATCTTTGGCCCAATACACCACACCCAGAGCAAGTTTTATTTTGTGTGTCCTTTTTTTGTCTTTGTTTCTTACATGATACCTCTGCGTGTAATTGCCTGGTAATCAACCCTCTCTTTTTGGCTCACCTCACGTAAACAACAGACCCTTATTCATGCGGGGAAGTCCAAGATGGGGATGTCAGCATAGTGGGCTCTGGGGAGTACCTTTCTCCTGGCTTGCAAACAAATGCTTTCTCATTGTGCCTTTCTCTTCCCCTTCTTATCAAACCACTAATCCCATATGAGAGCTCCATGCCGATAGTCTCTTCTAAACCTAATCAATTTCCCAATCCGTGGTCAAACACTGAAAGACTAGCTGGGAAAAGTGCCGGAAGTATGAAGCCCTCTCAACCATTGTGCCCAGTCCATACCACCGCCCTCTGGCCTCAACCATGTCACATCCGGCAGCAAAATCATCCAGTGGAGCTCAGTCATCTGCAAAATTGTGAAAAATCATAATAAAGCCCACTAAGTTTTAGTGTGGCTTGTTACACAGTTTTTGGTAACTAAACCACAGTAAACAGGGATTAAATAAATAAGGTGTATAACATTAGAGTGTGATTTGCCCCCTCCCTAAAAAAACAAACAAACAAAATCAAGGTGGTGGAGTGAAGAAAGATGAAGGGGAAATTTGGAGAGTTTGGCTGAGCCCATTTGAAGACTTATAAAGTGACATGTACTTTTAAGGTGTAGGTGGTTTCTATAGACATTGATATTAGCTGTTTTTTTAAAAATTTTATTTTAGTGTCTTTATTTATTGGAGAAAGACAGCCAGAAATCCAGAGGGGAGGGGGAGATAGAGAGGAAGAGAGGCAGAGAGACACCTGCAGTCCTGCTTCACCACTTCACCTGGTCCCCCTGCAGGCGGGACCAGGCACTGCAACAGAGTCCTTGCGCATTGTGACTTGTGCGCTCAACCAGGTTTGCCACCACCTGGCCCCAGCTATTTCTTATTGAGTGTCTACTACTGTGGGAGAAAGCAGTAGAGGGAAAACATTGAGATTTAGGGGAGCTGAGTGAAAAGGTACCACTGTTGTTGATGTGGGGCAAAGCGCCTGTCTTTGTGAGCCCATTTCTCCATCTCTGACGGGGGAACAGCACTCAGCTTGCCAATCTTCCAGAATGGCTGCAGGGGTTGTCCTTTGCAATATTTATGAGACTACCCAATTGTAGAAAAGTGTTGTTTGAATGAAGAGTATTTCTACGAAAGGGGGACAATGGGATCAGCCACTTGCTTTCTAAAGTTTCTGCTCTGTTGGCGAGATGATACATTCACTGTCAAGGGAGCCAATTTTATCATCACAGCCACAGCCTGTACATTGGAGTGGTATGGTTTGTGGCACACACTAGCCTTTTTTTTTTTTTTTTTTTTTACTTATTTAGCATCTATTGGGACCATGTTTCTGCAGTTTTGAATAATCCACGAAGTTGTCACTGAAAGCTGGTATTTTCTATGTTGATAATGAAGAAAAACACCAAATGAACAACCTTATTAGTGTAAAAAGTCACACACTCCAAAGCCTCTATCCCATTAGGAAAAAGCTCAACATATGTCATGTCACATTAATAAATACTGCATGAGTAAAGTCTACCTTATATTAATGGCATAATCCCCCATGGAAAATTGATTTTTTAAAAAAATTTTAATTAACTGATTTTTTTTTCCTTCCACAGATCCCTAGGATCAGGTCCCTCTTTTTCTTCTACAAAAGAGTAAGCTGCTTTGAGAAATGCCTCATTCTTTAAGCCAAATAGCAAAAGGAGAAATGATGCAGGAAAAAAGAGAGAGAGAGAGAGAAAGAGAGAAATAAAAGGAAAAAATAACAAATTGGTCATTAAAAGGGTAAGAAAGATGCATGAGATAAAAGAGAGGGAGGCGAGACGTGCATCTACTATATTGGCTTCCGTGCAGATGTAAGTATAAAATGCTCCACAAGTCCTGTAATTGAGAAAATCCATCAAACGTCTTGACAGCTGCTTGGGCATTTCCAGAAGCGATAAAACTTGAATTTATTTCAGTCCTAGAAAAGGGGCAGTATCACCTTCTGGCGGCTTTAATGAAATGCCATAAAATTGGAGGAAAAACTGTGTTGTAAAGTCATAAAAAGGTAGTCGGAAGTGGATTGTTGAAAATGCTACGGGAGGGGCTTGGGGGCTTCTGAGGAATGACCATGGGCAATCAGTGACTTCTAGGCTTGGTCACCATCCAGGCAGGTGATCAGGGGCCACGAGCAGCCCTGGCCCCAGAATCAGGGGAAAACTACATGTAATAAGATGCTTCCCTACTCTTAAAAGCTTGGTCACTGGCTTCATGGCTCCCTGACTGTTTCACCTGTGAAGCCAGAAGGAGCAAACTCTTTTGGGGGCTCACCAACTCTATCTGCATGTTGTGGAAGTGACCCATAGAAGTACTTGTTCCTGCATTCTCTCAGGTAGAAATAATATAGTTTAGTCAGGAGGTCGTTTTTCCTAGGTGCCAAGCTGGACAAGAGGTTCCAATAGTTGCTGGTTCTTGGGGCAGTCTTTAAAGAAAACTCAACCAACATACATACTGACTGGCTTTCTTATTATCACCATCATTATCATGATTATTGTTTTACCAGAGCACTATTTATGGTGCTATGGAGGACTGAACCTAGGATTTTGGAGACTCAGGCATAGAAGGTTTTTTTTTTTTTTTTTTTTTTTTGCATCATCATTATGATTATTTAGGGCTTGACTCAGATCTAAACTTCTCCCAGTTCTCTCTGGTCTTGGGTCTATTACCTGGTAATAAATATGCACTGATAAAAATGTGCATGTGTGTAAGTGTCTGTGTGCATGTGTATTGTGTGTTATTTCTCCTAAAGAATGATCATCTAAGAAGGAAAGAATCATCCTGAAGATTCCTTTTCACCTCTGTGGCATCATTATTTACACTGTTCATAGTAGGAGCTTATTTGATGTTTCAAAGGGATTAACATTTCTTGGGAGCTTCAGGCTGTCTGACACTGTCTTCCATGAGTAGCCACTTCTGTGATCCAGCAATTACGCTTAGCATCATCTATAGAGCTGCCAGCTAGGTCCATTTATATCAAATTATTGTACAGGGAGCAGTTACATAGTATTTTGTTTTAATTTTCAAAGTTTCATGTTGTAATACAATCACATTAGATTCAAATAGAGAATTATAACTCATAGATAAAGACACCTAGAGTCTTACAGTAAATTTCTTTGATTAAGCTTTCTGCAAAGAAATAAAACTGTAAACACTGGGAATAAGTGACCTAAAAATGGGGAGTTTATATATGACAAAGATAAAAACAGGCCTAAGAGATAATGCTATTCAAAAAAAAAAAAAAAAAAAACAACCATGGTGAAGATGGCACAGTTCGAAGAAAAGTTTTATTTATACATTTTTAGATTTTTATTTATTATTTAAAAAATTTAATTAAATGGAAATATTGACAAGACCATAGGATAAGACGGGTACAAGTCCACACAGTGCCTATCACCAGCACTTCTTATCCCATCCTCTCCTCTGACAGCTTTCCTATTCTTTATCCCTCTGGGAGTATGGACTCAGGGTCATTATGGGGTGCAGAAGGTGGGAGTTCTGGCTTCTGTAATTATTTCCCTGCTGAACATGGGTGTTGGCAGGTTGATCCATATTCCCAGCCTGTCTTTCTCTTTCCCTGGCGGGGCAGGATTCTGGGGAGGCGGGGCTCCAGGGCACATTGGTGGGGTCATCTGCCCAGGAAAAAGTTTTATTTTTTAATTTTATTTTTCCATTGGTGTCATTTTTGGGACTCAGTGACAGCACTATGAATCCATTACTCCCAGTGGCCAATTTTTCCCTTTTCTTTTTACTTTAGTTTTATTTGACAGGATAGAGATAAATTGAGAAAGAGGCAGAGATGGAGAGAGAGAGAGAGAGAGAGAGAGAGAAAGATAGACACCTGTAGACCTGCTTCACTGCTCATGAAGCGTCCTCCCTGCAGGTAGGGATCTGGGGACTCGAACCCAGTTCCTTGAAAATGGTTATATGTGTGTTTAACTGAGTGTGCTACCCCTCCCCCACTTTTAAAAAAGGCCCTTTGAGGGTCTCTTAATGAAGAGTTTATTTTAAGAAACTTTTGATATTAAATTCATTAAAAAATTAAAAATGATGATTTCAGGATGGTTCAAGGAAGTAAGAAGATCACTAAGGTTAATGTTGACAAAGAAAATAAAAATAAATTGCAAAGTTTGAAAGTGTCAATGGTTGCTTTTCTTGGTGAACTGATGACCTTGAGCCCTTGGCATAAAGGGGAAACGGTAGCCATGTAATTTGACCGAAACCATAGGTTGAAGAAATATCAGCAAGAATGTCAGTCTTCACAAAACCTTGTGAGCACTGTTATTGAGTTATGACTGTCACTTGAGCAGTGTCTTCCATGGAATAGGATATAAATTTCCCCCAGGCAAAACCAAGTGCTTGGAAGCCAACAAAACTTTCGTGATCATCCTTTCATTTTTCAGTGCTCAAGTCCTTTGTCAGCTTCAGAACTGGGAAGTCAGCTTTTAAATTAGAGTTGAAATAACGCCAGACTCCAGATGTGGCTGCCTCACACTCCTGACTTTAGCCAGATGTGCCCAGACCATCACATTCATCATGATTAGAGCAGACGGTGGTAAGAGCTCACCGCCAACATACTCGTAGGAAGCCTGATTCCCAGCCTGGTCACGCAGGGAGTCTCCTCTCCCAAAAGGAAGTGTGTCTGTTCATCGGGCAGTAGGATATGGTGACAGATTTTCAAAAGTCCTATGAAGGAAACATAAATATTTCTCTGATTATTCCCAACTTAAAAAATTTTATTTATAAAATGGAAACACTGACAAGACCATAGGATAAGAGGGGTACAATTCCACACAATTCCCACCACCAGAACTCCTTATCCCATCCCTTTCCCTGATTGCTTTCCTGTTCTTTGACCCTCTGGGAGTATGGACCAGGGTCATTATGGGGTGCAGAAGGTGGAAGGTCTGGCTTCTGTAATTGCTTTCCCGCTGAATATGAGCATTAACAGGTTGATCCATACTCCCAGCCTGTCTCTCTCTTTCCCTAGTGGGGCAGGGCTCTGGGGAAGTGGGGTTCCAGTACACTTTGTTGGGGTTGTCTACCCAGGGAAGTCCAGTTGGCATTATCTTAGCATCTGGAACCTGGTGGCTGAAAAAGGAATTAAGATATAAAGCCAAACAAATTGTTGACTAATCATAAACCTAAAGGCAAGAATATTGCATATGAAGATTTGAGGTTAGTAGGTCTATTTTAGGTCTATTAGTTTTAAATTTATTATTATTATTGTTATTTATTTATTTATTTATTTATAAAAAGGAAACATTGACAAAACGATAGGATAAGAGGGGTACAATTGCACACAATTCCCACCACCAGAACGCCATATCCCATCCCCTCTCCTGTTAGCTTTCCTATTCTTTAACCCTCTGGGAGTATGGACCCAAGGTCATTGTGGGATGCAGAAGGTGGAAGGTCTGGCTTCTGTAATTGCTTTCCCTATTATTATTTTTTTATTTTGCCTCCAGGGTTATTACTGTGGTTCAGTGTCTGCATTACAAATCCACTGCTCCTGGAGGCCATTTTTACCCTTTTGTTGCCCTTATTGTTTATCATTGTTGTGTTATTATTATTGTTGTCATTGTTGTTGGATAGGACAGAGATAAATGAAGAGAGGAGGGGAAGACAGAGAGGAAGAGAGAATGATAGACACTTACAGACCTGCTTCACCACCTGTGAAGCCACTTCCCTGCAGGTGGGGAGCTGGGGGCTCGAACCGGGATCCTTACGCTGGTACTTGTGCTTTGCGCCATATGCGCCTAACCCGCTGCTTAACCCACTGCGTCACTGCCCTGCCCCTATTTTAGGTATATTCTAAAGGACCCATGACTTACTAGATTTTGCCTGAGCCTGACATGTGATATGCAGGTGGACCCAAGTTATTGTGGGGAGATGATTTTATGGCTGGAAAAAGGTGATCATTCCCAACTTTAAGCTGCTATGAACACCATCAGGGTGTTTATAAATAACTTTAATTTTTTTTACTTATTTATTTATTTTATTTTTAACAATATTGTTTATTTGTTGTATAGTGACTGAGAGAAACCAAGAGGGAAGGGGAAGATAGGGAGAAAGAAAGGCACCTGCAGCACTGCTTCACCATTTGTGAAGCTTCCTCCTTATGGGTGAGTGTTGGGGACTTGAATCTGGGCCCTAGCATATTGTAACATGTGTCCTCAAGAAGGTATGCCACTACTTGGCCCCCAAAATATTTATTTGTTGATGCCAGAGAGAAATTGAGAGCGAGAAGGAATTAGAGACACCTACAACAGTGCCTCACTACTTGTGAAGCTTCCCTTCTCTAGGTGGGAACTGGAAGCTTTAACTGGGTCCTTGCACTGGGTAACTTGCATGCACCACTTTCTAGCCCTACATTTTTTTTTAAAGATAAATAGAGGCAGAGAGTGAAAGAAACCACAGCACCAAGGTTTCCTCCAATGCGGTGGGACCAGGTTTGAACCTAGGTCACTGGTCACACTTATGGCAAAGCAGTGTACCACCCAAGCAAGCTATTTCTCCCAGCATAAGTTTGCTATTTCTCCCAGCATAAGTTTGGTTTGTTTTGTTTCCAGAACACTGCTAAACTGACTTCTGGGGTTACAATAATCAAACCTAGGACTTTTGGTGCCTTAGGAGCAAAGGCCCTTCTGCATAACCATTATGCTATCTCCATACCCATCAGGCTGTTTAAGAAGTTCTTCTGTGTAGGCATTTTAGCAGTTGTCTCTCATACCCTGTCCTCTTTGTGTAGAATCTAGTTCTGCTCAGTTGATTTCTTTTTTGTTACATTATTATTATTATTATCTTTATTTATTGGATAAAGATAGCCAAAAATCAAGAGGGTGATAGAGAGAGGGATACACAGAGACAACTGCAGCCCTGCTTCACCACTTGCAAAGCTTTCCCCCTGCAGGTGGTGACCCGGTGCTTGAACCCGGGTTCTGGAGCATTTTAATATGTGCGCTCAACCAGGTGTGCCACCACCCGGCCCCTCAATTGATTTCTGTTTGAGGATAGTCTTCTATTTGCCTCCCATCTCCCTTACTCACTTTTGGTTCATGGAAATCTGAGATTGACACCGGTTGGTGCCAGTGCTGAAGACAACATAAACCTCAACTAGTTTTTAGGGGACACTGAGAGGTTAACTGCAGCTTGTGGTGGTAGTAGGACCTTAGCAGACTGGACTAAAGACCCACAGTAAGGCTTCTGGGTCAGTCTCCAGAGAGGTGCTAAGAGGTCACAGCTTATCACTGTCCCACCAGTTAGAATCTGTAAATCACTTGTCTCACAATTGGTGAGGCGATGGGTGGTGGTGGGGTAAAGGTAAGGTGTGAGAGCCTGGAAACTGCTGTTCAGATAAGTGTAGGAAATGATAAGTGTGGGTGCTTTCAGTCATTTCCTTCATAGCCTGCAGTCCACATGACCGGAACTGCATCTGTCAGGTGCAAGCTGAGCCTTCATTGGAACAGTGTTGGGGAAGAGTGAGCTGTGTCCTCCATATAGTTTAAGAGTCAGGTTTATCGGAGACGATTTCTCTTAAAGTCATAATCTCCCCTCTGAGATTTTTTTGCTTAAAGAGTGACTCCTTTCTTTATGAAAATTGCAACTAGCCAGATTGATCCCACTAACATTACCTGAAACAAAATGGCCAATGGCAACGATAAATTCAGGTTTTACGTGTTTTTATGCTAATCAAGCAATAGTAATAGATTTAAAGAGTCACCTCTCAAAATACCCAGACAACACGGTCTTTGTTTGCTTTTGTTTTCTAAATAAGGGTAAGGGTAGACAGGGAAAACACAAAGTAAAATGGCGCTGGTGTATTGCACCGAAGCAAAAGACTATGGGGAAAGAAGGAAGGGAGGGGTCTGGATGGGGGACTTTGGGGTCCTTGTGCATGATGGTGGGAAAGTACCCAAATTGGGGGTGAGACACTAGTCAAGGTGAGGTGAGTATGAACAATAAAAACCTCAAACAATTTTAGTTCAGAAGTTGAAGAGACTTCTTTTTCAAATACATTCTCTCAAATCCAGATTCTTATAACATATGCTTTCAACTCCCAAGCTCCTTCCATCTGTAATTCAATTTCCTTCTAAACGTGATGCTGACATCTGTTGCAATGCAGATACTACTCAAGTACCTGCAATTTCTCTGTCAAGCTCAGTGTCATGTTAAAGAACTGTGAACTTTACAGGGCTGGGGAGCTGACACTGGAAACCCACAGCGCTGCAGGCAGAAAGAAATTTAATGTCTCTTTCTTAGTTCTGATACCTCAGCATCTTTTCCTCTCTGCCACTGAGGTTCTTGTTAAAGGTTTTCAAGGGAACATAAAGTGTTTATTTAATAGTGTAATTAATTGTTTTTGTTTTGCTTCTGGAGCCATCTCAGATCAGCACATGCTAAGACCTAGCAGGGAGGCAGAGATGGAGTCTTCTGATTCTTCCTGACAGGATGGATGAGATAAATTGCCACACAATTCTCTAAAGTATTTTAAAAACAAAGACAAAGCATTGCTTGTTGCATTTAAAGATGCTGATCTCTGTACTCTTTCTTTATCATCCCCCTGACACCCCCCCCCCACAGAATTCCTATAAAGCGAGACCTTTTGAAACATGTCTGGAATCATTTTCTGATTAATTCATTTCTTAAACACGGATTTGTCAAGCCTCTATCTTGTGGCAAGTACTGTGCCAGGTGCAGGGGGTGGGGTGGGAATAGAAAGGTTTTTATAATGTGTGATCCTTCTCTAGGGAATTTTAGCAATGTTCTGTTTTAGAAAAAGTACTGAGCCTTAGCTAGGCTCCAAGGGGTGGGTGAACACAAGATTTTATGCTAAAGGGAAATTTAAAAATTCTGATAAGCATGCAAAGTTATTATTGGGCTAAATATTCTTCCTGTAGTAGGGGCTTGCTCTTGAGCTCTACAGGAAAGTATGAGTCTTTGTTATGTGCAAATTCGTTTGCAGCTGATGGCAACAACGGAGGGGAGTAGACTCTTCCTTTTCAGCCTTCCTACCTCTCCCATTGTTTATAATCAGTCCACATCTGAAGCATGACACCCGATTACCTGTGTCATTTCTTTAGGTGACTTTGCTCAGTTGATGTTAGAATCATGGAGTCACCCAGCCCTTCAAAAAGGTTTGTCACAACATTTAACCTGGCTGCCTTCTCTAGCAATTACCGTCACATCAGGCTAGTACAGCACCTTCAAAAGGCTCTGTGGGCTGGGTGGATGTATGGTTTGTGTTATTCTGTGCTGGCTGGGACAGAATTCCTGCTACAGGAGCCAGCCCAGCTTTATCTGCGGCAGGTGTGTGTGTGTGTGTGGGGGGGGTGGGCTTACAGATAGTTCCCAAAGCTGCTTGAAGGTGGGTCTGATGCAAAAGGCAGACAAAGGGGAGTCTGAGTTGCTTAGAATGTTTCCTCTGAGATATTGAAATTGTTGGTCCAGGGCTGAACCAGATCCAAAAAAAAAAATGTATTATGTTGGCTTTGCATCATGTGAACATTTTCATTTTTTTTTAAATTGAAGGCTGAGAGGTTATACACTGAAATCTAACTTCAGTCTTACAGCTGGAAAATTGAGCAGCAAAGGGTTGCATGGCATGAGTGAGCTGAAGCGAAGTCCAGCCTTCCCCCTTGAGTGGGCACATGTCTCTCAAAGGCCTCAGCTCCCCCTCCATATTGTCTCATACTCAGAATGCTTTATTATTGGGTAATTTTTTAAAAATCTCTCTCTCTTTAATTTTATTTATTTATTTGATAGGACAGAGAAAAATTTAGGTGGAAGGGGGATAGAGAGCTTCCTCTATCTGCCTGTTTTCCTGATATACATGATTTAATTAAACAAAAAGTACCTTTGGTCAATCAGAAAATTATATTGGGTCAATTTTCTACTTTTATGAGTTTGCTTGGCACTATGGGAGACTTAAAGGGTATTCCTGCTATGCGGGGATAGACAGCATAATGGTTATGCAGAAAGACTCTTATGCCTGAGGCTCCAAAGTCGCAGGTTCAATACCCCACACCACCATACACTAGAGCTGAATAGTGCTTTGGTTAAAATAATAATAATAAAATAAAAAAATAAATAAAGGATATTCCTGCGTGAGGGAAAGGAGAGTAGCATATACAGTGACTAGAGACATGACTTGGAAGAGATCACCATCAGCATAAAAATTCTTAGAAAGGAATATCATTGATAATTCTTGTCACTGGACTTTTGTATTTTGTTATAATATTTTTGGGAAAAAAGAAAAATATTCTCTTTCATTAAAAAAGAAGTTATTGGGAATTTTAGAATGTAATTCTTTAAGACATCTCAATGCACAAGATGTTTGTATTGTTTTCTTTAAAAGACATTTGCATCCTAATCACATTTTTGAGAAAATATTTTTTTTCTGCAGAATAAGGGCCCAAATCCAGACAACAAGTATTACTTACACCTGAGAGGACATAAAAGAAGTGATACTTCTAGTTGCGGAGTGCTAAGATTCCCAAACAGACATGATGGGCCTAGACCTTGAATAGATCCCTCTTGCCATTGCTACCAGTCATCTCTATTAGGAACAACACAATAAACCCTTTTGTGGGCTCCCATAGGACCGTTCCCTCAATGTGGATTAACAACGGTAGAGAATGTTCCATCCTCCAAAGGGAGGATGGACAACATACTCTATGCTACACCTGAGGAAGATGGGTCCTGATATTAGAGCAGCTTGGAATGTTCATACTCATGACCACAGAATGTGAGCTTGGATCTACAGAGATGCAGGGGTCACATAGGTTCCTAAACTGAATATGGGCACCAGATCACATCAAATTGAGTTTTACAGTCAACAATATTTATACACCTTTCCCATATTAGGGAGCCACTCTCTTCCCTGATCCAGCTTTCTGGTCCTTTTTCCAGTCATGATATCATCTCCCCAGACAATAACTTGTGTCCACCTGCATATCAGATGTCAGGTTCAAAATAAGCAAACAAATAAGAAACGAATATAATCATGAGCCCTTTGGAATATAACTAAAATAGGCCTACTGACTATCTACAAAATGGAGACACCCCTCCCAATCATCTGAATCATTCCAGCCTTAACATTCATGATTAATCAACAATTTGTTTGGCTTTGTATGTTAGTTCTTTTTTCAGCCACCAGGTTCCAGATGCTAAGATAACACCAACTGGACTTCCCTGGGCAGATGACCCCACCAATATGCCCTGGAACCCCACTTCCCCAGAACCCTGCCCCACTAAGGAATGAGAGAGACAGGCTAGGAGTATGGATTGACTTGCCAACACCCATGTTCAGCGAGGAAGCAATTACAGAAGCCAGACCTTCCATCTTCTGCACCCGTAACGACCCTGGGTCCATACTCCCAGAAGGATAAAGAATAGGAAGTCTATCACGGAAGGGGATGGGATATGGAGTTCTGGTGGTGGGAATTGTGTGGAGTTGTACCCCTCTTATCCTATGTTTTTTTTTGTCAGTGTTTCCTTTTTATAAATAAAAATTAAAAAATAAAAGACAATTGTGATGTGGAGGAAGGATTAACAACAATACTACTTCTATTCTACAATTCATTGGGAGACCATACTGAGAATCTAACGGTTAAAGAGGGTTGTAATTGTTGTAATTGAGAGAGACCTGGACAATGTTTTA
Source organism: Erinaceus europaeus (assembly GCF_950295315.1). NCBI lineage: Eukaryota > Metazoa > Chordata > Mammalia > Eulipotyphla > Erinaceidae > Erinaceus > Erinaceus europaeus. Next base: position 26,870,188 of record NC_080168.1, read on the forward strand.
AAATTCTAGGTTTAATTTAATATCAACTCTCTGTCTAGACTTGTGGTCTGGATTTGCTTTATGAAGGGAAGGCTGACATAGAAAGCAGGAAAGGGTAAGGTCCTATTGTCATTAAATAGGGAACAGTTGGCTACTTTCCTTAGGAGCAAACTCATAGTCCATTATGTCACTGCTTTGCTTGTATCTGAAAACAAGAACTCATCAGCACAGCTGGACAATTTAAAGCCACTGCTGATGCCTGATGGGAGAGTCTAGTCTTGCCCATGATTTAGTGCATACATATATATGCATGAGATGCCATGCTTCTTGCAGTGAATGCTGATCAGTGTGAACACTGAACACCTACAAGTATTGGTACAGCCTTTGTTTTAGCCTTAGTAATGGTTAACATTTATTGATTGTTTATTGTGTCTTCGTTACTGTGCTAAGTGCTTTTATATGTTCTACTTAATCTCACAACAACCTAATGAAGTAAGTTCAAAGAATGCTCCCCTTCCCAGATGAAAAATGGAGACACGGACAAGTTAAGCCATTCACCCAAGGTTATCAGTGGGGGCTGACCTCAAGCACAACTGCAGAGTCTGCACTACTTACCAGAATGCATATTCGGTTTCCTGTGCTTTGTTCTTTCTCTGTTTACATTGCCAACTCCCAAAGTGCTTTTCTTTTTCTTTCTTTTTTTTTTTTTTAGAAGATACCAGGTGGGGGTCGGGCGGTGGCGCAGTGGGTTAAGCGCATGTGGCGCAAAGCGCAGGGACCGGCGTAAGGATCCCTGTTCGAGCCCCGGCTCCCCACCTGCAGGGGAGTCGCTTCACAGGCGGTGAAGCAGGTCTGCAGGTGTCTATCTTTCTCTCCCCTTCTCTGTCTTCTCCTCCTCTCTCTATTTCTCTCTGTCCTATCCAACAACGAATTGCGTCAACAAGGGCAATAATAAAATAACCACAACGAAGCTACAACAAGGGCAACAAAAGGGGGAAAAAATGGCGGTGGATACATGGTGCAGGCACCGAGCATATGTTCATATGCTGTTAACAGCACTGTTTCCCGCACAGTATTCTTTGGTTTTAACCAACTATTTCCCACATGCTTTGAAGTGGCTGCTGGAGACACCAGCATATGTTCATCTTCATGTTCCAGGGAATCATCCTCACTGCCCCCACACCCCTTTCCACATTCCTAGACAGAGATAGGGGCTTTCTTCTTCCAGTTCAGAGATGATCAACTTTGATGAGTCTTATTAAAATTTATCTTAAAAAAAAAATCATAGTCTTGTAAGGACTTGCAATGTCCCCCAAGCTCCTTTTCCTTTCTTTCTTCCTTTCTCTCTCTCTTTCTTTCTTTCTTTCTTTCTTTCTTTCTTTCTTTCTTTCTTTCTTTCTTTCTCTCTTCCTTCCTTCCTTCTTCTTTCTCTCTTTCTTTCTTTCTTTCTTTTTTTTTCTTTCTTTCTCTCTCTCTTTCTAAATGCAGCCCTGGAGACTGAATTCAGGTTCTTATTTTTTAAAATTTTTTATTTATAAAAAGGAAACATTGATTAAACCATAGGATAAGAGGGGTACAACTCCACACAATTCTCACCACCAGATCTCCATATCCCATCCCCTCCTCTGGTAGCTTTCCTTTTCTTTAACCCTTTGGGAGTATGGACCCAAGGTCATTGTGGGGTGCAGAAGGTTGAAGGTCTGGCTTCTGTAGTTGCTTCCCCGTTGAACATGGGTGTTCACAGGTTGATCCATACTCCTAGCCTGTCTTTCTCTTTCCCTAGTAGGTAAGGGCTCTGGGGAAGTGGAGTTCCAAGAGATATTGGTGGGGTTGTCTGTTGAGGGAAATCTGGTTGGCATCATGCTAGCATCTGGAGCCTGGTGGTTGATAAGAGAGTTAACATGCAAAGCCAAAACAAACTGTTGACCAATCGTGGACCTAAAGGCTGGAATAGTGCAGATGAAGAGTGGGGGGGGGATCCTCAGTTTTGTAGATAGCTAGTAGGCATATTTTAGTTATATTCCAAAGGTCCTGTGGCTATACTAGATGTTTTTTTCTTTTTGTTTTTTCCCCTGAGCCTGAAATCTGATATGCAGGTGGATCCAAGTTATAGTCTGGGGAGATGATGTCATGGCTGGAAAAAGGACCAGAAAGCTGGATCAGGGAAGAGAGTAGCTCCCTAATATGGGAAAGGGATATAAATATTGTTGATTATAAACCCCATCAATTTGATGTGATCTGGGGCTCATATTCAGCTTAGGAGCCTATGTGACCTCTGCATCCCTGTAGATCTGAGCTCACATTCTGTGGTCATGAGTAGGAATGTTCCAAGCTGCCCCAATATTGTCCCATCTTCCTCAGGTGTAGCATATAGTATATTGTCCATCTTCCCTTCAGAGGATGGAACACTCTCTACTGATGTTGATCCAAATTGAGGGCAAGGTCCTATGGGGGCCTGAGTTCAGGTTCTAAGGCATGCATACTAACACGGAGCCATCACCCTTACTCCACCTTCTTCCATTTTTAGAATATGAGAGGAGAGAGGGGGAGAGAGAGAGAGAAAGAGAAATAGCAGAGAGAGACAGAGAATAATGCACTGCTTCACCATCCACAGAGTTCTCCTTGTTGTCACGTAGTGCTGGGGACTGCATTTAGAGCATCATGTCTGCAAGGCGGGTGCTCTGTTGCTGACCAACCTTACCAGCCAATTCCCAGTTTTCCTTAAGAATTGAAACCTTCAGCAATACCAAGGCACAAGTTGTACAGTGGTCATCTTTGACTCTGGGATTGTATTACCTGGGCTCAAATCATAGGATGCCTCTTATTCTCTGTGTGACCCTGGGTAAGTTCCTTAACTTCTCTGTGTCTGTTTCTCATCTCTCTGCAGAGCTGTTGAGAAGTTTAAAATGAACAATGTTGAGCTTGTACTTGGAAGACTGTAGCCAGATAAACCTAATTATTATCAGAATTATTACATGGGAACCTCTCTATCTTGCAAGGTATAAGTAGATTAAACAAATACACTGAATTTCATGGACCTGAACATCATAATTAGAGGCAAAAGAAGCAGAGGTTATCACCAAGAAGTTCAGCTCAATAGGTAAGAATATCTGGGGGCTATCGTAGGATTGGAATACAGCTTCATTCTTGGCTGTCAAGGGAATCTTGGTAAAGTCCAGAATTTCCTCCAGTTTGATTCGGAGTTCTATTGCCATGCATACTTGATTAGCTCTGCTGTAGCTCTGATCAGAGCAATCTGCCTCTTACGGGAAATTTGCCTCCAGGGTTATCACTGGGGCTTGGTGCCAGCACTATGAATCCACTGCTCCTGGTGTCCATTTTCCCTATTTTATTAGATAGGACAGAGAGAAACTGAAAGGGAGAGGGGAGATAGAGAGGGAGAGAGAAAGAGAGACACCTGCAGACCTGCTTCACCTCTTGTGAAGCGTCGCCCCTGCAGGTGGGGAGCCCGGATCCTTGCAAGGGTCCTTGCTAGGTACACTACTGCCTGGCTCAGTACAAGGAGCCTTTAGGATCCCTATTGTGACACTCTGCTTCCACCACAAGAGCATGCGTGGTGTTCCTGACCTGGTCTCCTCATTCAGTCAACAGCAGGGCTCTGGACCAGGGACACCACTTCCCCAGCAGAGGGTGAAGAGCTAGGGTTCAGAGAGGCATGTGCAGTTTGTTGACTCATTTCGGGTATTTCCTGTGCGGTTTTTGCATCTTCCAACTAAGTTACTGACTCAGCTTAACCCTGCTTAGCTTGCAAGACCTTTCAGGGAAATTTGAGCATGGGATGCAGTCACTGCAAGTTGTCACACATGATTAAGGAGCTGAAGGGAGTAATTTATGTGGAAAGATTAAAATCCTTAAATATGGATGGCCATGCTGGCCTGATCGAGCCGGTGTTAGGTGCTTGGAAACTGCCTTGTGGAAGACTGCAGACCTCAGTAGGGGTAGGTCTGCTTGGAAGAAAGAAAGTCAAGGATGATGGAGAGGGAGAAACATAAGGATTTTAAGACATGTGGGTTCTACTTCCTGAGAAAGTTGAAAAGACCAGGCTCAGGAAATTCTTTTGGTGGCTCTTCTTTTGTCAAGACACTGACTACCTGACCTCCTGTCCACCGGGGCTCCACTTAAGCTCTTTCCTGGTTTGTTTCCTGCTTCTCTGCCACAACCCCACCTCCTTAGTACCCGTCTTCCGCCCCTTCCAGTCACACTGAATTCCTCGGTGTCCCGATTTTAAGTTGTGACTGAAGTTGGAGTTACTCAGCTTTGCTATTACAGGTTACATTGTGAGGCAGATAACTTAATCTCCCAGGCATCACTGACTAAACTCTGAGCAAGTGCTGAGAGTTTTCTATAGTTAGTGTTCATTTGTGTGTATCAAGAGTGGAGAAAAGGTCAGGACTCTTCAGCAGCCTGAACTTGACTTCATCCAGGTTACTGACTAGTTCGAACACAGCTAAATAGGTATGGGAGTTATTGACTCACTGGAGTGCTCAGAGAAGACTTCTTATTAAAAAAAAAAAAAGTTAGCTGGGAGTCGGACAGTAGCTCAGCGGGTTAAACATAGAAAGCGCAAGGACCGATGTAAAGATCCCGGTTCGAGCCCCTGGCTCCCCATCTGCAGTGGGGTCTCTTCGTAAGTGGTGGAGCAGGTCTGCAGGTATCTGTCTTTCTCTCCTCCTCTCTGTCTTCCCCTCCTCTCTCCATTTCTCTCTGTCCTATCTAACAATGGCGACAACAATAATAACTACAACAACAATGAAAAACAAGAGTAACAAAAGAGAAAAAAAAGTTAGGAAAGAGAAATTGAGAGGGGAAGGGAAACATACAGGAAGAGAGACAGAGAGACACCTGCAGCCCTGCTTCACTATGTGTGAAACTTTCCACCTGCAGGTAGGGAGTGGGGGTGGGAGTCAGGTCCTTGCATGTGCACTTGACCAGGTGTGCCACCACCTAGCTCCCAGAGAAGAACTCTTAAGGCAGCAAGACTGAAGCTAAGCATGGAAGGGCGAGTCTGATGAACAGGGAAGGCAGATATTTCTTGAATTTCTGAGAGGAGTCTTGTTTCTACTAACCTAACCCCAAGCCATGGTTTGGACAACATAACCACTGTGCCATTAACTGTAGTAGAATAACTACAAATATGATGTCCTAGCTGCATGCATTCTCCTTTTATTCTCTCTCTCTCTTTTTTTTTTTTTTTATAGTTGTATTTGTCTTTATATGAGAGAGCAAGTGACTAGAGCACTGCTCAGCTTTGGCCTGTGGTGGTGTTGAGATTTGAACATGGGACCTCTGCTCTCAGACACAGAAGTCTGGGGTGCTATCTCTGCACGATAGTCCTTGCTTGTGCTCTCTTCCTAAAGCACAAAGATTATTTGTGCTTCTTCCCCATCCTATACCTCTGCTCCCGACACTGCAAGACCTCCGCAGTCTTCTCTTGACCCTCCCTATTAGGCCTGAGCTACAGCTTTGCAGATTCCAGATCACAGGATTCCTTTCTGCATATCTGTGACCTCCTCCCCACCCCGCCCCAGCTGTCTTTTCCTCTGTTGTTGGATAATTTCTCAGAGTTGCTTGCCATATCCTTGACTCTTTTACTAAGAGCCATCTTAAAGACTACCTTGAAAACCAGGGCCTGGAGTTAGTACAGAGGACATGCCTTGCCTGTGAGACCCTGGGTCTGATTCCTAGCACCACATATATCTCTTTCCATCATAATAAATGAAGAAAGATAGAAGGAAATGAAGAAAGAAGGAAAGATAGAAAAAAATAAAGGAAGGAAGAAAGAAAGATAGAAAGAGAGGAGAAAGAAAGAGGGAGCCGGGTGATGGCACACCTGGTTGAACGTGCATGCTACAATGCACAAGGATCCAGGTTCGAGTCCCCGGTCCTCACCTGCAGAGGGAAAGCAAGCTGCAGGTGTCTCTCTCTCGCTCTCTCACCCTTCCCGCTCAATTTCTGGCTGTCTCTATCCAATAAACAAATAAAGACAATAAAACATTTAAAAAGAAAGAAAGAAAGAACTTATTAAAAATCCTGGAGAAAACCCGCCATCTTCTTTTGCAGCACTGGACACATATGCCAGTATCTTAACTGCTTTGAATACCCATCATCCCTTTCACCTGTGAGCATGCTCTGTTGTCTTTGTGGATGCGCAGTGTGCCTACCATAGCTTTGGATGGGAAACAGGTGCTTGGTAAATGCTTGCTGAGTGCAGGAATAGATAGTGGCAGACCTGTGTCTATCCCATAACTGGAGTGTGTCTATGTAAATACTCACAGATTAGCAAAAAAAACTGGGGCTCAGAGTGGAACATGTTTAGGACTGGCTGTTTTGTTTAGTAATTAGAAAACCACATACATCTGATTACTCAGCTCCAATGAGTGTAACTATTTTTTATGGGTAAATAGCAGGTGTCTCTCCTTAAAAAATAATTTTCTTAAATGTGGGAAGATTATTATTTTTTTTGGCTTGTATCTATTCGGTTATTATAGTGTTTTAAAATATCTGGCTGAGATCACTTGAATTTCTTAAATTATACTTTAAGCAGCCCTTCGCATAATGAGATTATCTATTAATAGTAATTTCTACAGGAGGAAAGGTACCTGCAATCACAAAGCTTGGTACGACTAGTGGCATCTCAACAAACCCAGCATGACTATTGTAATGAGGACATTTCCCGTCACTGTAATTATCTTCTAAAACTTTTATTGAGAACATTGATTGCCACTTGCTCACTCACTCACTTTGGGAAAGTGGAATGATGAACAAGTGCCAGGAGTGGCTGTGCAGAACTGCGGACAACACAAACTAGATGATTGCAAGAGAAACCAACCGACCGTAGTGAGATCAGTGTGATCTTCTGGACTTGAGAGAGATCCCTTATGTTTCATTACCAAGAACTTTGGTGAAGAAGCTGCATAAGAATGGTAATTTTCCAGAAAAAAAAAACTATGATATGATAATGTGTATTGGAAGAACACTGGGCAAAATGCCTCAAGTTCTCTTCCTCTGTGCAATGCCTCATTTGCCTGCTTGAAGGAAGAAGGGAGGGTTTCATCTTGAGTCTGTCCATTTTTCTCTATTTTCACTGCTAAATCTGGAAGCAGGGCCACAGTTTGAAAGTCCTAGAATACAACTACTTTTTTCATATATATATTCTTTATTTCTATTTTTTTATTTATAAAAAGGAAACACTGACAAAACCATAGGATAAGAGGGGTACAACTCCACACAGTTCCCACCACCAGAACTCCATATCCCATCCCCTCCCTTGATAGCTTCCCTATTCTTTATCCCTTTGGGAGTATGGACCCAAGGTCATTATGGGATGCAGAAGGTGGAAGGTCTGGCTTCTGTAATTGCTTCCCCGCTGAACATGGGCATTGGCAGGTCGATCCATACTCCCAGCCTGCCTCTCTCTTTCCCTAGTGGGGCGGGTTCTGGGGAACTGGAGCTACAGGGCACATTGGTGGGGTTGTCTGTCCAGGGAAGTCTGGTTGTCATTATGCTAGCATCTGAAACTTGGTGGCTGAAAAGAGAGTTAACATATAAAGCTAAACAAATTTTTGACTAATCATGAACCTAAAGGCTGGAATAGTGCAGATAAAGAGTTGGGGGGGTCTCTGTTTTGTGGATAGCTAGTAGGCATATTTTAGTTATATTCCAAAGGGCCTGTGGCTATACATGTTATTGTCTGGGGAGATGATATCATGACTGGAAAAAGGACCAGAAAGCTGCATCAGAGAAGAGAGTACCTCTCAAATATAGGCAAGGTGTATAAATATTGTTGACTGATAAATATTGTTGATTTGATCTGGTCTGGGGCCCATATTCAGGTTAGGAGCCTATGTGACCTCTGCATCCCTGTAGATCTGAGCTCACATTTTGTGGTCATGAGTAGGAACGTTCCAAGCTGCCCCAATATCAGGATCCATCTTCTTCAGGTGTAGCATAGAGTATGTTGTCCAGCCTCCCTTTGGAGAGAAATTGAGAGGGAAGGGGAGATAGAGAGGGAGAAAAAAGGAAGTGAGAGGGAGAGAGGGAGAGAGGGAGAGAAGGAGAGAGGGAGAGAGGGAGAGAGGGAGAGAGGGAGAGAGAGATCTGTAGCTTCACCACTAGTGAAGCTTCCCCAGTGCAGGTGGGGACTAGGGTTTAAAGCCAGGTCCTTGCACACTGTAATGTGGGCACTCATCTCTGTGTGCCATCGCCAAACCCCTGCAACTGCTTTCTAACTGATCTTCCTGTTTTGAGGTCTGCTTCTCTCCATTCATTCTGTCTACTGCAACCCAAGTGTTCCCTCTAAACAGTAAATCTGATCATGTCATCCCCATGTATTCCTGAAGCAGTTCTCTGCCTCCCAACAAAAGATTGGAACACAAGATAGGTGCTTAGTAAATATTTACTCAATGAATGAGTGGATGATTATGGTCTGTCTGTACGACATATTCCATGAGCCTGATCTATTAGCTCTCCTGTATCTGATCCATATTTAATCCTAAAGGCTCACTGTGCATGCTCTTGTGGAATTTCAGACTCCACAGCTATAGGGGGTCGAGAGGGACTTGAGTCCACTCCAGAAGAGCTTTGAATATCTTATCTCTTTTCAGGCTAATCACCTTCTGGGTCAGACGTTGCTCTCTATACCCCAAGAGTATTATTTTTTTCCCGATGTCTTTTTAAAAAAAATTTATTAGTGACTCAATATTGATTTAAAAAATTACAAGATAACAGAGGGGTACAACTCCACACCGTTCTTACCACCCAAGTTCTGACTCCCCAATCCTCCTTTGGAAGCTACATTAGTTTTCCTTAGGTCACAGATATGGGTTAACTATTATTTCTACAACTATCTGTCCATATTTGTGTATATTTGTCCATATTTTAGGTCCCATATTCTTTTCCTTTCCAAGTCACACATACACCTATTACTGTAAACAAATATCCTTTCCTTTTCCGTCTCCTTGCCCCAGGTCCCAATGGAGTCTCCAAGGATATTCTTTACTCTTTCTCTGTCTCTCCCCTAGTTTAGAATTTGCCAACCTGAAATTGCTTCTTGACTGTCTTCTTCTGCTACTGTTCTGAAAGTTAAATAAGAACAGAGAGTAGATTTGGCTGATCTGACTTGCTTGGCAGTAAACATGGAGAGATGACAGCTAGAAATGACTGAAAGGGGGAGCTATTCTCTTCTCCAGTTTTGATTGTTGCTGTCTTTAATTCAGGTCAAAAGTAAACTATTTATTTAGCCCTACTATCTATTTCTATCTCGACATTGTTCCACGCTTTCCCTATGGCTCGAGGAATAGAATGAAAAGTGAGACTATGGTTCTAATTGTGCTGTTCTGTAGAGAGAAAATGTAAACACAGTGAGCATGTTTAGTCTGTTTCTCTCAGATCCAGGCAGGAGGAGTTGGAGGCTGATGGAGCAGAATTGTGGAGTGCGTGAGTAAGGACATGCACATGCACACGCACACGCACACGCACACACACGTACCAGGTCTGTGTGGGTGTCTGGGGGTATTCTGTTTCCAAGCATGAAGAAGGGCTAGCTTTGTTAGAAATTAATGCTAATGAGTTCATTTGATAACGCATTTGCTGAACTCTGCTTTCCTTGTCAGAGTATGACCCTTGTCTGTCATGGTCATGTCAGAATGGTATATTCAGGAACAGAAAATTCACTAATCCTAGCAGGTTACCCTGAAATGCGTTGATCACTCCTATAAGCCAGATTTGACAACTAAAAGAGATTGAAAAAGGCTCTTAAACATGGCTGTGTGTGTAAGTGCTGCCACCAAGTCAGTTCAGAAAGATGTAGTTTTATGAGAAGATGAAACCGCAGAAGATGTAAAAGGTAACTCAGGGTATGTGGTTATAGGTAGGTTATAGAGAGCTCAGGTTTTAATTTAAAAAATAGTTTTTGGAGGGGAGGTTGGGTGGTACATCACCCACTTGTGCACACATGTCACAATGCACAAGACCTGAATTCAAGCCCCTGCTTCCCATCTTCAAGGGGGAGAAGCTTTGCATGCAGTGAAGCAGTGCTGCAGGTGTCTCTCTTTTTCTCTCTTAATCTCCTTCCCTCTCCATTTCTCTTTGTCTCTATGCAATAAGTCAGTGAATCAACAAATATTTTTTGAACATCGTATCTTTTATTATTTATTTATTTATTTATTTATTTATTTGCTTCCAGGGTTATTGCTGGGGCTCAGTGCCTGCACCATGAATCCACTGCTCCTGGAGGCCATTTTTCCTCCTTTTGTTGCCTTTGTTGTTGTAGCCTTGTTGTGGTTATTATTATTGTTGTTGATGTTGTTCGTTGTTGGGTAGGACAGAGAGAAATGGAGAGAGGAGAGGAAGACAGAGAGGGGGAGAGAAAGATAGACACCTGCAGATCTGCTTCACATGCCTGTGAGTGACTCCCCTGCAGGCTGGGACCTGGGGGCTCAAACCGGGATCCTTATGCCAGTCCTTCTACTTTGTGCCACATGTGCTTAACCCGCTGTGCTACCACCTGCCCCTCCCATATTTTTTATTTTAATTTATTTATTTTTATATTACAGAATTACATGTCAACAGGGGGTTTGAATCCACACCATTCCCACCAGCAGAGTTCTAAATCCTCAGTCTTCCTACTGCAATCCACCACAGTTCCCCTAAGGTTGTAGAGATGGGCTGACCATCATCTACAACTATCTTTCCACATTTACACATAGTTGCCCCCCGCCATTTTTACTGATTCACTCCTCTCTCCCCCTCTAAGTCACTCACGACAACATAACTACCTCCATATGCCCCTCTTCTATTCCTTCTCTCTCTCTGGGTGCTGATGGAGCCAGAGTGCAGAGTCCTCTTATCTTCATCCTACCGTTCTCCCCTGCTGGGAGTATGGATCAGTGTTGTTTATGGGGAGCAGAAGGTAGGAGTTCTGGCTTCTGTAAATGCTTCTCCACTGAGCACAAGCATTGTTGACAGGTTGATCCTTATCCCCATCCTGTTTCTGTCTTTTTCCAGTGGACCAGAGCTCTAGAGATGTGAGGGTCTAGGACACATTGGTGAGGTTGTCTGCCCAGAGAAGTTGGGATGGAGTCATAGTAGCATCTGTAACTTGGTGTCTGGAAGGTGGCATAACCTAATTTGAGACAAGATGGTTAATGGACAGGAACCAGAAAATGGGATTAGAGCAGATGAGATTAGGGATTTTAGGGTAGAAGAAAGCTAAAAAGTCCATTTTAGGCATGCTCCTGGGGCACACAACTATGGTAGTTTTGCTTGAGTTTGAAACATAGCTAGTCTGAAGTTGGATAAGAATATTACCTGAGAGAATGGCGTCAGACTAGAGAAAAAAGGCTAAAAAATTCTGTGACTAAAATTAACTATTTACCTCCATCCACCTGCTCCAGAGCCTATTTTTATATATATTTAGCACCAGAGCCTGCCTGTGTAACTCTAAGTTCCTATTGGTCTGAGCTTATAACTTATGGTCACAACTGGGAACATTGTAGGCTGTACTTATTTCAGGACCAGTCTTTTTTGAGTGGCAGGGCAGGATATACCTAGCCTCCCTTTGGAGACTGGGGCTATCCTTACTGTCTTTGCTTTATGGTGAGGACAAGGTCCTGAGAGGGCCTACAAGATGTCGTTCCTTATGGAAGCAACCAGTGGTGGTGGAGAGAGCGACCCTTTAGAGGTCTAGGCCCATCATATGTGTATGGGAATCCAAGGAAGATCATATCTTTTTAAAACCTTTTTTTTCTTTTAAAATTATTATTATATTTTATTAGTGATTTAATAGTGATTTACAAGATTATACAATAGTAGGGGCATCCTTCTATACCACTCCCAGTACTATGTCCATCACTTCCTTCCTTCTTTTTCACTAAGGATAATCACTGCCAGTTCCATCAACTTTGTCCCAAAGGACACAATATAGTCTTTTTAACTGCTGTGTAGTACTACTGCATTGCGTGTATGTCCCATGGCTTTTTTTTTTTTGTTTGTATTTATGACTCAATGAGTGAGTGTTATTCTTTGTTAAAGGTGTTTTCCCTTCCCCTTTACTCTAAGAATTCTTCATAGGATTTTTTTTCAGATGTTTTTTTTTTTCAGATGTTTTAAATGTGTAATCAGGAAAATGAATAGGCAAGCAGCTGAGAAGCACATGGGCCATTTGGGTAAAGATGGCTGACCCCATGTGGAAGCTGATGTCTATTTTCCTTTTCTTCTAAGGCCCCACCTTCACTTTGTTACTAAGCTACACTTATACCTATTACAATTTCCTGGTGTCCTTTCTTCTTCCTCTTCCCTCTCAGGTAAGGGAAACAGGACCTGACATCCTCAGATGTTCTCCAGATTCTCTTCCCTCTCAGTGATGGAGCAAAATGAAGGTTCTAATCACAAAAGTTCCAGGTCCCTATGGAATTAATTCAGAGCTCTCTGGTCATTTCTCTCTAACATTTCCCTTCCTGGGAGTATGGATCAAAGTTCCTTTTGAAGTACAGAAAGAAAAAACTCTGGCTTCTTTAGTTGCTTCTTCACTAGACATGGGCATTCGCCAATCAATTCATATCTCTAACCTGTCTCTATCTTTCCCTAGTAAGGTAGGGCTCTGGAGAGATGAGGTTCCAGGATACATTGGTGAGGTCATCTGTCCAGGGAGGTCAGGATGGAATCATAGTAGCATCTGCAACTTGGTGGCTGAAAGGCACTAAGCTATAAAGCAGAGCACATTGTTTAATAAACAGGAACCAAAAGTAGGATTAGAACAAATGAAAATGGAGACTCTAGGGTGGAAAGAAGCTAGGCTCTCTATTTTAGATATGCTCTTAGAAGTCCAGGATGTTAGTAGTCTTTGCTTGAGCTTCAAGTTCAAGGTGGACTAGAACTATTATCTGGGAGGATGTTGTTAGACTGGAGAATGAAACTTGACAGCTGGGTTAGGGCAAAGAGTGGCTTCCATACTTGAGAAAATATATCTAAATGCAATTAATTGCTTATTATATTCAACAGACCCAGGGCCCATGTATATTCATATTTAGTACAGGAACCTATATATCCTCCATGTCCCTGTCAGTCTAAGCTCACAGTCCATGGTCACAGCTGGGAACATGGTAGGCTACATACATTATAGGACCAGTCCTCCTCAAATGGTAGAGTAGGATGACCCAGCCTTCCTTTGGGCGTGGGGTGGTCCTTACCAGTACTAGTTTGTAGTGAGGATAAGGCCCTAGAGAAGCTTACAAGAGGGCTAATGAGGACATTCCCAAAAGAAGTGACCAGTGATGGAAAACAGGAATCCTTTTGATGTCTAGGCCCATTGTACCTATGGCAGAATCCAAGGATTCTCAGCCTAGGATCCCAGGTGCTGAGGTGGCCTGGCATTGGCCAAAGTGGCCATCAGTAAGTGAGTCAGTCTCTTGACCCTTTCCAGTTCTTTTAGTCCCTTTGTCTGGTAAATCAGCTTAAACATCCTCTCAGTTGTTAAGGGCTTGAACGACATTTTTTTTTTCCCTCTAGGGTTATCGTTGGGGCTCGGTGCCTGCACTATGAATCCACTGCTCCTGGAGGCCATTTTTCCCATTTTGTTGCCCTTGTTGTTGTGGTTGTAGTTAGATAGGATAGAGAGAAATCGAGAGAGGAGGGTAAGACAGAGAGGGGGAGAGAAAGACACTTGCAGACCAGCTTCATTGTTCATAAAGCGACCCCCTGTAGGTGGGGAGCTGGGGGCTCGAACTGGGATCCGTATGCAGGCAAGTCTGTGCACTTTGTGCCACGTGCGCATAACCCGCTGCTCCACCACCCTGTCCCCAAAAGCCATTTAAAACCCTTTCATTTTAATTTTTTTAAATATAGGAGTTGTTAAGCAGTTGGATATTTTTTTAATACTTTATTTATTATTGGATAGAGACAGAGAGAAATTGAGAAGGGAGGAGGGGGAGAGAGAGGGGAGAGTAGAGAGCCGCTTCACTACTTGTGAAGCTTTCCCCCTGAGGGGGTGGGGGTGGGGGGAGGGGGACCAGGGGCTTGAACATGGGTCCTTGTGCACTGTTATGTATGCGTTTAACCAGGTGCACCACCACATGGCCTCTGCTTTTATTTTTCTATCACAGTTTCCCCATAGCTCCCACTGAGACTTCTTTGGGAGTTTCCTACAGAATCTTTGCTGACTCCCTTCTTTCTGTCCTAATTGTGCAAATGTTTTCCTGTCATCGTTTAACTATGCAATGCCACAGTCCCTCAGTCTGCATTGCTCCCTTTGTCTAACACACAGTACAAATTGGGTAGCACATTTGAACAACTGTCAGGATGAAGACAGTAAGATGCAAAGGAAGTTTCTTTCTTGCCCTTCCCTGTGCTGGTCCATTTAGTGGTCCAGTGAAGAGGGTTAGCAAGCACCTAACAGGGTGACTTGCTGATGAATGACAAGGCAAAAAGATGTGCCATTTGCATTTCCTTTAGAGAAACAAATGGTGAGAGTTTGCCTTGGGTTAGTGGCAAGAGTATCAGGGAATACTTAGCCATCCACTTCTTTCCACAGTTTTCCATTTGGGGCTTTAAGTTGTATCTCATTCCTTTAAGCAAGATAGCTGACCTGAGTTGTCTGTGAATTCTGGAATTAATTAAATTTTTACACGGGAGGGTGCTAAGAAGAAGAAAAGCAAATGAAAATGTCACTTTGGAAATACAACCATACTTACCCCCAAACAGAGTTGTGGATGCGTTCACAGTGTGCTCTGTGGGCTGGGGGGTGGGGGGGTGGATTTTGAGAATAATCTATTATCTAGTTTTTTAAAATTTATTTATAAAAAGGAAACATTGACTAAACCATAGGATAAGAGGGGGTACAACTTCACACAATTCCCATCACCAGAACTCTGTATCCCATCCCCTCCCCTGATAGCTTTCCTATTCTTTAACCCTCTGGGAGTATGGACCCAAGGTCATTGTGGGATGCAGAAGGTGGAAGGTCTGGCTTATATAATTGCTTCCCCGCTGAACATGGGCATTGACAGGTCGATCCATACTCCCAGTCTGTCTAGCTTTTTAATTCTTTCCAATCCATGTAATAGTCACAGCCATGAATCTTAACAGGCTGTACAGGAGAGTAAACCATCATGTGGATCCATCATTAGAGTGTCATACAGAGTATTTCCACTGCGCTAAAGATGCCCTTTTCTCCTTCTTTTCATAATTATCTGTCCTCCTTCCACCTCTGAAAGACATTGATTTTTAGTTGAAAGCACTGTATTATTTGCTTGTTTTACTAGGAACAGTGTGTGGGAAGGTTTCTACTGCTTACCATTCTGTTTCTTTTTTATTCTTTTTTTCATCACTCCCATCACCAAAGGTCTGTGTCCCTGTTCCTATCCCCACCTCCATAGATAACCACTATAGTTCTCTCAAAGTCTTAAAAATAGGTTGACATTTTGTTTTTCTCACACTTGTACATTCAATAGTCTATATTCCACATATGAGTGAAACCATTTTGTAGTTGTCCTTCACCTTCTTACTTGCTTCACGTTTAAATCTTCTCCAACTCCATCCACTTTATCCAAAAGGATACAATACCATCCCTTTTTTATTGCTGCATAGTACTCTGTTGAGTATATTTCCAATAACCTTTTTTAATCCAGTCATCTGTTGAAGGGCCATTTGGTTGTTTCTAGATTTTTGCTATTGTGAATAAAGCCTCTATAAACATGGAGGTGCATGTATTCCTTTGAATCAGTGTCATATCTTTTGGGCATATGCTTAGTAGTGGAATTGCTGGATCATATGGAATTTCCCTTTGTATTTGCTTAAGGTTCTCCATACTGTTCTCCATAGTGGTTGTACCAGTTTACATTCCCACCAGTAGTGTAGTAGAGTTCCTCTCTCTCCATATCCTCTCCCAATACTGATCTACTCTTGTGTTATTGATGGAGCCCATTTTCACATCAAGGACGTGAAGTGGAATCTCAATATGGTTTGACTTACATTTCTCTAATGATGAGTGAATAAGAGTCACCATCATTTCTCCGTTTATTTAGTACCAGCCGGTGTGTTTACACTACATCATTAGTCAACATGCATTCATGAAGGCCTCTCTATTAGCAAACCACAATAGCAATCTACTTGGGAAATTTGGGTAGACTCTACTTGAAGCTGAACAGTTTAATAACCTAGCTGGAGAGATAGGCATGATACATGTTTATCTCTTTGATTTCCTTAGATATCTTTATCTGTATATATGTCATCGACTATAAATTAGAGGAATGAGAAGGTTTTTCAGGTTTCAAACACCTGCTAGTTGAGAAAGTGAGTAAATATAACCAGAAGGTCTCTAGGTGACTTGAAATTGAACATGTTCATTTTAGAACCTGATAATGCCAGCTTACCAGTCTTTCATACGGGAAGCTAAGGGTTATCAATATCATTTCAAAACTCGTCTTTTGTACAATGGTATCTCAAATAGTCAGTAGTTGGCAAATACTTTTTTGATGTTTATTGAAACAACTGTGGAAATAATTTTGTACCTTGGATTCTGAAATTTATTTCCATTATGAATGAATTTAGAATTTATTTTAAGGCTTTCAAAAACTGGGAGTGCTGTGACTTCAGAATTCTTTTTTATTAAACATTATCTTCCTGGCTGCATTTCTGGTGTTGGCTGGAATCTGCACAGTGGGCTGCACTAGCATCAGAAACGCAGTTGGATGATATAATTATAATAATTACATATATAAAAGGATAGAATTAGGTTCCAATTCAGTTCTACTGAACTTGATATTTGACTTTACTCAGTTTTGGCATCTTTAAAAATGCTGATAATTGATAAGTACCCTCTTATCTCTAAAGACTGGGCACACTCAGGCTTGTAAAGAGATTTGAAGCACTGGGTAAAGGTGCTAGGAATGACAATTGTTATTTATTTCAGCCAATACACTTTACAGGTTTTCTTTTTGGACAGGAGGAAAATCTTCCCTCTACTTCCAATTCGTGTGACTTTAGGGAGTTGGGCGGTAGCGCAGGGGATTAAGCGCATGTGGTGCAAAGCGCAAGGACTGGCGGAAGGATTCCGGTTCCAGCTCCTGGCTCCGCACCTGCAGGGGAGTCTTTTCACAAGCGATGAAGCAGGTCTGCAGGTGTATGTTTTTTCCTTCCTCCACTCTGTCTTCCCCTCTTCTCTCCATTTCTCTCTGTCCTGTCTAACAATGACGACATCAGTGACAACAACAAATTATTACAACAACAATGAAAAACAACAAGGGCAGCAAAAGAGAAAATAAATAATAATAAAAAGAGTGACTTTAAAATGAGAGTAAAGTGGGGGAGACAGCATAATCGTTATGCAAAAAGACTCTCATGTGTGAGGCTTCAGTCCAAGGTTCAATCCCTTGCCCCAGCATAAACTAGAGCTGAGCAGTGCTAAAGTCAATAGAGAGAGAGAGAGAGAGAAATAAAGAAGGTGGACAAGGAGGCTAGGAAGGCCTGACTCTCCAGAATCAATGTGTCCCATGAGAGAAAAAAATTCAGAATCTTCTTCAAAGACAAATTGTACTCTTTGCTCTCAGACATAGATACATATCCTGGTTTCTTTGTTATTCTCTTCTCACTTTCTTTTCCTCAAGTTCATTGACTCTGTTTCAGTTTGACCTTCCCAGAGAAATGGAGTGCATCATTCAGCAAGGAGAAAATATCAGGCATGTGGAATTCTTAGCACTGATTGAGAGTTCACTTTAGTGTGGCTTAAAATCATGGCTAAATAAAAGACAGGGGGTGGAAAACCCAGAGAAAGAGATAATAATGAGTCCCATGGAAATAAACCAGAATCTATTGGATGTACACTGAGCTCTTTTTAAAACTTACTTTTATTAATTTTGCATTTAAAAAATTATTTATTTATTTCCTTTTGTTGCCCTTGTTGTTTTATTGTTGTAGTTTTTTTTTTTTTTTTTTTTTTTTTTGACCTCCAGGGTTATTGCTGGGGCTTGGTGCCTGCACTACAAATCCACTGCTCCTGGAGATCATTTTTTTCCCGTTTGTTGCCCTTGTTGTTTATCGTTGTTGTGGTTATTATTATCATTGTTATTGCTGTTGTCATTGTTGGATAGGACAGAGAGAAATGGAGAGAGGCGGGGAAGACAGAGAGGGGGAGAGAAAGACACCTGCAGACCTGCCAAGCCCCCTATTAATTTGGTATTATCTTCACTTATTTATTGGCTAGAGACAGCCAGAAATCAAGAGGGAAGGGGATGATATAGAGGGAGAGATACAGAGAAACACTTGCAACACTGCTCCATCACTTGCAAAGCTTGCCTCCTGCAGGTGGGGACTAGGGGCTCGAACCTGCATTCTTGAACATTGAAACATGTACGCTCAACTAGGCATGCCAGCACCTGGCCCCCCATTGAGCTCTTGATTAGGACATGAGGGAAACGGAACAACAAAAACTTCAAGCCCCCAGTCTCCACCTGTAGGGAGGAAGCTTCACAAGAATGAGGCAGTGCTGCAGGTGTCTCTTTTTCTCTCTCCCTCTATCCCCTTTTCTCTTTCAATTTCTCTGTCTCTTTAAAATTAATTTAAAAAAAAAGTCTTTAAAAGACCTTAAAGCTAGTGTTTTGATCTCTAGAAGCTTAGAGAAGAGCATGCTAAGTGCTCTGAGACATGCTGAGATTATTTATGACTGTTACCAGAGCATCAGTATGGATTCCTCGTTCATGACTCCAAGGACAGCGGGGATTCCATATGTAGTTGCTCTTACTGTCCAGGAGCATCTGCTTGCTGTAGAAGGACAATTTGCCTGTGTGAGAGGAACTAGAATCAGAATCATTTTTTGGAGATGGCATGATCCCAGAGAGCAGATTACCTGTTCAATTCACAACCACTGCAGATATAGCCAGTGAAGTCCCCAGGACTTGGATTAGGACAGTCTCAATCTCTTTTCTTTCTTTGTTTCTCCAACAGTTCCCTTCCCAGGATCTGGAATGTCTTCTCAGAGTTGTTTTTTTTTTTTTTTACCAGAGCACTGCTCGGCTCTGGTTTATTGTGGTGGTGGGGATTGAAACTGGGACTTTGAAGTCTCTACTGTTGTTGATCCACATTGACGGCAAGGTTCTGTGGGGGCCCACAAAGGGGTCTATTGTGTTGTTCCTGATGGAGATGACCAGCAACAATGGAGAGAGGGATCTATTTGAGATCTGGGCCCATCATGTCTGTCTAGGAATCTCAGGACTCCCCGACGAGGGCCCCAGATGATGGGGTGGCCGGATAGTGACTAAAGAGTCATCACAAAGTATGCCAGTCCCTTGCCTTTATTCAGCTTTGTAGTCTGTACTGTGATAAGGTTATCTGGGGAGTGACTGAGGGAAGTGTGCTGATTTTTTATTCTAAGGACCTATAAGGTGATCTCCTTTCCCTTTCAAGGAGAATAAAGCAAATGAAGACACAAGAATGATCCTTCCTTCCTTCCTTCCTTCCTTCCTTCCTTCCTTCCTTCCTTCCTTCCTGTCTTTCTTCATTCATTCTTCTGGATAGAAAACCACTTGTTGTTTTAGTCTTATTTCTGTTTCCCTTGCCATTGGAGTTAAGTTACAGAGTCATCCTTGGTACTTGAATGTTCTTTATGATTTCTTTTCTTTTCTTTCTTTCTTTCTTTCTTTCTTTCTTTTTAAATCAGTTTAAAGTGAAAGGGACTAATGCTTTTATTATTTTTTTATTCATAAAAAGGAAGCATTGACAAAGCCATAGGATAGGAAGGGTACAACTCCACACAATTCTCACCACCAGAACTTCGTATCCCATCCCCTCCCCTGATAGTTTTCCTATTCTTTAACCCTCTGGGAGCATGGACCCAAAGTCATTATGGGATGCAGAAGGTGGAAGGTCTGGCTTCTGTAATTGCTTCCCCGCTGAACATGGGCATTGACAGGTCGATCCATACTCCCAGCCTGCTTCTCTCTTTTCCCAGTGGGGTGGGGCTCTGGGGTAATGGAGCTCCAGGACATATTGGTGGGGTTGTCTGTCCAGGGATGTCTGGTTGGCATCTTGCTAGCATCTGAAACCTGGTGGCTGAAAAGAAAGTTAGCATACAAAGACAATCACTTGAATCCACCCGCATATCAGATTTCAGGCTCAGGGGAAAAAGAAAAAGAAAAAGAAAAAAAAACCAACTAGTATAGCCACAGACCCTTTGGAATAGAACTAAAATATGCCTACTAGTTATCTACAAAATGGAGACACCCCCTCCCCCCAACTCTTCATCTGCACTATTCCAGCCTTTAAGTTCATGATGGGTCAACAACTTGTTTGGCTTTGTATGTTAAGAATGATAATTTCTTAATTAGGCAAAGAACTGCAGTTCAGGAGGTGGCTCCTAGGACAGCTTGCACACAATACCACGTGCGGGGATTCAGGTTCAACCCCCCGGCCACCACAAGGGGGCGCCCGCAAGGGGAAAGCTTCTTGAGCAGTGGGGTGGTGCAGTGTCTCTCCTCTTTCTACTTCTCTCTGCCTCTTACCCTCTGCCAACAAAGAACAAAAATAGAAAAGGTAGCCACCAGGATTAGTGGAGTTGTACAAGTAAGGAGACCTAGTAGCAAAATAAATAAGTAAATAATAATAATAATAATAAAAAACCTTTATGAAATAAGCAGAGAAATATGTACTGAGCAGAAACATTACATTTCCCCTCTTTTTACATCTATTTAAAAATATTTATCTATATATGGATAAATATTTATAGAAATAATGGTCAACCCTGTGACCTTGGAAGAACTACTGCAGTTTCCAGTGGAGGGGATGGGGGACACACAACTCTGGGGGTGGGAAAGGCGTGGAATTATACCCTCTTATCTTGTAAGTCAGTATTAAGTCACTAATAAAAAAAAGAAAAATATTTATTTATTTTTAATGAGAAATAGAGAGGGAGTCTCAGAGCCTCACTCTAGCTCATCTGTTGCTAGGGATAGAACCTACAACTTCTTGCTTGAGGGCAAACACTTTATCCATCATGGAATCTCCTAGGCCACCACATGGCATTTTTATATTGCTATTCTGTGTAATTTCCATAATAGAGCCCACAGAACGGTTATTGTACTCTCTATTTTCTTGAATAAATAACTAAGGATGGGGGCTCGATGGTGGTGCACCTGGTCAAGCACATATATCGCCATGAGCAAGGATCTGGGTTTGAGTCCCTGAACCCCACCTGCAGGGAGGATGCTTCATGAGCAGTGAAGCAGGTCTGCAGGTGTCTATCTTTCTCTCTCTTTAAAATGAATTTCATTAGTAATTTAATACTGATTTGCAAAATTACATGTCAGCAGGGGTTATAATTCCACACCATTCCCACCACCAGAGTTCTGAATCCCCAGTGCCCTCATTGCAAGCCATTACATTTCTCCCAAGGTTGCAGACCCAGGTTAACTATCATGTGTCTATATTTCTCTCTCTTCTTTTGTATCACCCTTCTCTCTTAATTTCTTTCTGTCCGTCAAATAAAAACAAAGTAGAAAGGGGAAAAAAAGGCAGTCAGGAGCAGTGGAATTGGACTGCTGGTATGAGCCCTAGTGATAACCCTGGAGACAAAACAAACAAACAGACGAAAAAAAAAAACAACCCTAAGAATCATAACTTGCTTGAAGTTATAATTTGTTGGTTCCATCCTCACATGTATTTTTTGTTGTTCTAGGCAGCAGGAGTACTACAGCTGCTCCTGGTGAAAAGAACTTCCTATGGGCTAGAATGTTCCAAGGGCAGTTTTATGAGAAGCTATATGAGCTGGAATTTGCCTGAATTTGAGGCTTTGACTAGCCAAAGAAGGCAAGACTATTCCTGGACTAGAAGGATTAGTGTGATGAAAACCATCGTTGGAAGGTAGAAGGTACATTTGAAAGAGTGTATGTAGACTGTTGGCTGGAGATGAGGGCTCATTCATATTATGAAATGGCACCCAGCCAAAGAATGGAGAACAATGAAGACTGCTTCTGCCATTGTTGTGGTCGGGGAGTTTCAGGCATCTCTGTTAAATGAGGATAAACAGGCCCGACCTTTCCTCACAGGCAGTCTGGGATTCTGAATCATCAGTGACTGGGAGGTGGCATGCTCTATTATCTGAGGCATGATATCATATCCACCAGCTATTCTGTGCAGTTGAATTTTTGTTCCATTGAAACGATCCTCTCAGTGTGAGCTCAATAGCAACGGGCATGATGGTGGCTTTTTGATGTTGCCAGAAACTGGGTCTGAATTTCTTCCAGCGCCTCCTGCTCTAAAGCACCTCTTATGATTAATTAACCTTTTGTGGAGTAACTAGGACATCTGTGTGGGATGAGATGTACTTTGGTCAGACTTCAGTTTTCAGTTGTTCAGCAAGAGGATAATTAATTATAAGAGCTAAATCTGAACAGAAGATTGTTGGAGAAAATCCAAATGAAGCAAAACATCTAATTATCAATGAGCAGGAAGTATTTTTATTGTTGTTGTATGAGTGAGTAAAATACTTAGTGCAGTATAAATAAGGTAGTAACAATATAAGATGCCTGCTTTGAGTATGTACATAAAGAAAAAAAAACCCCAAAATAAACTGCAAGATATTTGTCTTTTTGAAAACAAAGTACAATGAACTAACAATAACTAAACAAACAGAAAATAGAGGCCAAGTTAATGTCTAAAATTAAAATATATTTCCACTTGACATAATCATTGTGTTGACTTTAGTAAGAATGCATCTCAGGTCACCTGGATATTATTACTCTCTACAAATATCAATAAGCACTTGTTTAAAAAAAATTGGTCCTGGTTCGAGCCCCCTGCTCCCCACCTGCAGGGGCATCACTTCACAAGCAGTGAAGCAGGTCTGCAGGTGTCTGTCCTTCTCTTCCCCCTCTGTCTTCCCTTCCTCTCTCCATTTCTCTCTGTCCCATCCAACAACGACGATATCAATAATAACTACAACAATAAAACAACAAGGGCAACAAAAGGGAATTAAAAAAAAAAAAGATCACTTTATAAAAAAAATGGATGGGAGTCGGGCATAAGGATCCTGGTTTGAGCTCCTGGCTCCCCACCTGCAGGGGAGTCGCTTCACAGGTGGTAAAGCAAGTCTGCAGGTGTCTATTTTTCTGTTCCCCTCTTTGTCTTCCCCTCCTCTCTTGATTTCACTCTGTCCTATCCAACGACAGCAACAACAATAACCACAACAATGATAAAACAACAAGGGCAACAAAAGAGGAAAAAAATGGTCTCCAGGAGCAGGGGATTCGTGGTGCAGGCACCGAGCCCTGGCAATAACCCTGGAGGCAAAAAAAAAAAATGGATTAAGATGCAAAGTATGAGGTAAAATGCAGGAAACTAAAAACAGTACAAAATCAATTTCTTTAACTTAAATGAATGTTGTAAGAGACATGGTTCCCATGTTTATTTTTCTGGGGTGAGTAACCTCTAATATTTAGCACAGATCTGCATGATAGTCACCTACTCTAACAGTTAGAGATTTCACTATGATGATGGTAGACTACATTAGAGGACAATGTGAGAAATTTCCACTTTGAAATAAAATGAACCTACAAGTTAATTGTTGCCCACCTTTCCAGATAATTTCTATGCAAAAGCTGTATGATTCTGCTTCAGTGAGGGAATTAGCTTCCAGGTCAGGTTATAAAGTGTCACCAGGTCTGCACTGAGAGATAGATAGATAGATAGATAGATAGATAGATAGATAGAGAGAGAGAGAGAGAGAGAGAGAGAGACCACAGCACCATTCTGCTCT
Source organism: Erinaceus europaeus (assembly GCF_950295315.1). Taxonomy (NCBI): domain Eukaryota; kingdom Metazoa; phylum Chordata; class Mammalia; order Eulipotyphla; family Erinaceidae; genus Erinaceus; species Erinaceus europaeus. Next base: position 26,893,928 of record NC_080168.1, read on the forward strand.
AGTGTATAGCCATAAAATCTGAGGTTTCACCCATTCAAGGCATGTACTCTACTCGCTAAGGCATTTTCTTTGTCTCTCAACTAACTTTAAAAATATTTTTCAGGTATATATTTTGTTCTAATTTATGGATACACTTGTACTTATGCCCTATCTTATGGGAGCTGATCTATATCTAGGCTTTGGGACTTTGTTAAAGTGAGCTTCCTGAAATGGAATTAGAGAATCCTATGAAAGGAAAGTTCTCACCCGAGTAATGAGGCTTGACATTCCATGCCTGACATCTCCGGACACAGTCTGGAGTGAAGCATGCTGAGGTGATACTCCTTGCATTGATTAGATTGGGATCAGCAGATACAATATCATTTGGTATGAATTGAGAGAAGCATGCAGGAAAGTGAGCCCCACACTAGAGGTTCCAGGACTGGGGGAAATATAGGCTCTATAGAGGAAGCGGGAGGTTCCTGCTGTCTTAGGGTTTAAGAAGGCAATAGATAGTTATTGCTGTAATCAAATTATTTGGCAATTGGGTTAACTTGGAAAATCCTATTATTAGGATTTTCTGTATTATATACAACATCACCATAGTTTATGTCCTTTGACATGATTTATATAGGAAAGCTATCAGGGGAGGGGATGGGATATGGTGTTCTGGTGATGGGAATTGTGTGGAATTGTACCCCTCTTATCCTATGGTTTTTACCAGTGTTTCCTTTTTATAAATAAAAATTAAAACAACAACAATAATAAAATATCTTTATTTAAAATATTTTTGTTCAAATAATATTGGCTTATAATATTTTATAGGCTTCAAATGTAAAGCACTATAACTCATCTTGGGTATATACAACATTATGATCCCCATCAAAAGTCTCACTTCCACCATCAAATTGACTCCTTTCACTTGATTTGGCCCTTCTCATTGCCCTTCCTCTTTGGTGACCAGAAATTTGTTCTTATGGTCTAAGAGTCTGTCTCTTTTTCAGAGTTTCAGATCTATAGGTTTGTATTTTGATACTTACATATACCACACACAGTCATTACAGAGTCTGTTTTTCACCCAACACAAATGATCTTCTCATGGGTGTGTATATGGTGAATAATCTTAGAAGATAGTGACAGTCTACCTTAGCTTAATATTCTTCTTTAGACATGTGGTATTTATTTTGGTTTAGAGGAAAACTTTATTTGCTAGTCAGTATAATAAATATGTTTCTCTTGGGACAGGTTGCAGGATGGGGTGAAGGGGTCACTGATAAGACAGGTTGGCTAGTAACCCATTATATAGAATTTCCCACCTGGGGTCCTAATCAGGAATTCTAACATCCCCCACAGATACTATGGGCCTAGGTATCAGTGGTCATCAGGGACATCATCATAAGCCCTTTTGTGGTCCTCTCTAGGACCTTACCCTCACTGTAAACTAGCAATGATAGGGACTGCCCTCCTCTCTGAAGGAAGGCTGTGTGATCCTACTCTATCACTCAAAGAAGACTGGTCCTGAAATGAGTGTAGTCTAGAATGTTCCCAGTTGTGACCATGGACTGTAAGATTAGTCTGACAGGGACTCTGTCAGGCTCTGGTGCTAAATACGAGTATATATGGACTCTGAGTCAGATTGATGTAGTAAACAGTTAATTGTATTTATATATTTTACTTCAAATTTGGAAGTTATTCTCTGCCCTAATCTAATTTCCTAGTTTTGTTCTAAACTTTGACACTATCTTCCCAGACAATATTTCTAGTCCACATCCATGTTAACTATCAAGTGCTAGCAAAGATTACTAGACTCATTGGCTCCTAGGAACATACCTAAAATAGACTTCATAGCCTCTTTCCACCATAAGGTCCTTACTCTCATCTGCTCTATTCCTACTTTTGGTTTCTATTTATTAGATATTTTGTTCTGCTTTATATCTTATTGCCTTTCAGCCACCAAGTTCTAGATGCTACTATGATTCCATCCTGACCTCCCAGGGCAGACGATCTTACCAGTGTGTCCTGGAACCTCACCTAGAGGGGGTCCTGGTTCAAGCCCCCTGGCTCCCCACCTAGAAGGGAGTCACTTTACAAGCAGTGAACAGGTCTGCAGGTGTCTATTTTTCTCTCCCCCGCTCTGTCTTCCCTTCCTCTCTCCATTTCTCTCTGTCCTATCCAGTAACTACAACATCAATAACAACAACAATAGTAACTACAACAATAAAAAAAACAAGGGCAACAAAAGGGAATAAATAAATAAAACATTAAGAAAAGAATTTTGTAAACCAATATTAAATCACTAGTAAAGATAAAACATAAAAACAAAATAAAATATGATTTAGGTTACCTTTTTTTAAAAGACATAGTGAAATAGATCATAGTATCAAAGCTTCCTTTAATGTAGTGGCAGCTGGGCTCAAACCTGGATTGTACACATGCCTAAGAAGCTCACAATCCAAGTGAGTTATTTCACTGGCTCTAAGATTTCAGTTTCCTTAGCTCAGAGGCAAAACTGCTAGATCTCATGCCTGCTCTCTGCAACCCTTTTGGGACTTAGGTAAGGGATCCAAGAAACTAAGGCCATGTTGTCTGTTGTGTTTGCATGGACTTGCAGGTTGGAGACTGACAGTATATATTGATTTTAAAATGTATCTAGGGAGATTTATTATGAAGAACTGACTCAGGAGATGTTGGAGGTTAAGAAGGATATCCCACAATTGGTCATGTGCAAGATGAAGACCAAACACAAACACCTGAGTCAGTGGAGTAAATTCCAGTCTGAGGAAAGGGAAAGCAGAAATGAAATTTCCTAATTCAATCAGAGAAGTAGGAAAGAAGAGGCACCTTCCTCCCCTCAGCCTTATATTCTGTTCAGGTCACTGGCCTTTTGGGTCTATGTGATTCTCCAATGTGAGTGGGTCTGTCAATTCGAATGAGAGTCTCCCCCAGAAAAAGCTTCACAGACACACCCAGGAATAGTATTTAATCTTCAATCTGTGCACCTCACAGCTGGTTAAGTTGATATATAAAATTAACTGTCACAATCACTGAAAGGGAAGTTAGCTGGAAAATAAAGCAGACATGGAGGAAGGCGGAGTCAAAAGAACAGAAGAAATTGGAGTCTGTGTCTTAGTCAGATTATTTCTAAAGTCTATATAATTTCTGGGCTTGGTTATGTGAGTTAGTACTTTGACTTCATTGTTAATACTATGTTTTTTTTTTCTATTGCTTGCTAATAAAAGGACAATCAGTGATTCATTTACTTATTTCTTTAAAAAAATTTTTTAAAATATTTATTTATTTATTCCTTTTTTTTGTTGCCCTTGCTGTTTTACTGTTGTAGTTATGATTGAGGTCATTGTTGTTGGATAGGACAGACAGATTCGGAGGGGAAGACAGAGAGGAGGAGAAAAAGACAGACACCTGCAGACCTGATTCACCACCTGTGAAGTGACGCCCCTGCAGGTGGGGAGCCGGGGGCTCGAACCGGGATCCTTAAGCTGGTCCTTGTGCTTTGCGCCACTTGCGCTTAACCTGCTGCGCTACAGCCCGACTCCCTATTTACTTATTTCTATAACATCTGTCACTCAAGTCACTCAAGGCTTATTGTTTCTATATTATGCTGGCAAATATAACAGACTCCCCCGCTCCCCAAAGCCTGGCTGCTAAGCTTCTGCATATGGTGGTACCTGGGATTGAACCTAGGTCGTTGGAGCCTCAGATATGAAAGTCTTTTGTATAATCACTATGCTACCTCCCTGACCCCAAAATTCTTTTAATGATAGTTTTGGAGACATCAGACACAAGAGTCTCATAGGTATAATTCACTCTGTTCCCAGTACCTAACACAGGTATGTGCTAGAAAACATTTGGAGAATGAATCCATGAATGTCGCCTATTATTCTAGGAACTTTTAAAAATTTCTTTGTTGGGGAATTAATGGTTTACAATCAATAGTAAAATAAAATACAATAGTTTGTACATGTGTAACATTTCTCAGTTTTCCACTTAACAATTTCAACCCTACTAGGTCCTCCTCTGTCTTACAGGACCCAAACACTCCCCTCCCCTCCGAATCTTCTACTTTGGCACAATACACAAACTCCAGCCCAAGTTCTGCTTTGTGTTTTCCCTTCTGTTCTTATTTTTCAACTTCTGTCTGAGTGAGATCATCCCATATTCTTCCTTCTCTATCTGGCTGATTTCATTTAGTATGATCAAGCTCCATCCAAGATGGGGTGAAGAAAGTGAATTCACCAGTTTTAATAGCTGAGTAGTATTCCATTGTGTATATAGACCACAATTTTCTCAGCCACTCATTTGTTGTTGGACACCTGGGATGCTTCCAGGTTATTCTAGGAACTTTTACTCTCAGGTCCTGGCTACATTTAGACCAGCTTGAGGGACATTTGCTGCAGAAATTCAAAGAGTAAGAGTCAAATGAAAAAAATAAACAAATCATGTCTTGTCACGAATGAGAGTGGTCTGAGGCCAGGTCATGTCACCAGCACACATGTCACCAGTCCGGGTGGTCTTTGCCTTCTTGGGTGCCATATCCTCTACTGTTTCCAGTATCAGCACGACAGGTCATTCTATTTAATCAGAAGTTATAATTTTGGTTAGAACTGTTCAGTGGTCCATTACAATCCATGACTTTTATTTTGTGATGAAGATAGACTAACTCATTTTGCTGGTGTACAGTGTTACTTTTCCCAGAAAGTAAATCTAGATGTTCTTTAAAATGCAGTTTTTAAGTTGCATTTCCTCTTCTCCATTTTTTCTTTTCTTTCTTTCTTTTTTTTTTTTTTTAATTGTCACCAAGGTTATCACTGAGGCTTGGTGCTTACATGAAAAATTTATTGCTCCCAGTTGTGGTATATATACACAGCTATTAAAAATGGTGACTTCACCGTTTTCAACCAATCTTGGATGGACCTTGAAAAATTCATGTTAAGTGAAATAAGTCAGAAACAGAAGGAAGAATATGGGATGATCTCATTCTCAGGCAGAAGTTGAAAAACAAGATCAGAAGAGAAAACACAAGTAGAACCTGAACCAGAATTGGCGTATCGCACCAATGTAAAAGACTCTGGGGTAGGTGGGTGGGGGGAGAATACAGGCCCAAGAAGGATGACAGAGCCTAGTGGGGGTTGTATTGTTATATGAAAAACTGGGAAATGTTATGCATGTACAAACTATTATATTTACAGTCGAATGTAAAACATTAATTCCCCAATAAAGAATTTAAAAAAATTATTGCTCCCAGAAGCCATTTTTCCTTTTTTAATTTTTTTTAAAAAATGTGATAGTACAGAGAAATATTGAGAGGGAAGGTGGAGATGAGAGGGAGAGAGACAGAGAAACACCTGCAGACCTACTTCACTACTTGTGAAGCTACCCCCTGCAGGTGGGGACTGGGGGCTTGAACCTGGGTTCTTGTCCACAGTAATAAGTTTGCTTAACTGGGTGTACCACTGCCCATCCCCCTCAGCACTTCCCCTTTACAAGAACAACTGCCAGATAAAAGAATCAAGACAGGGAGTCGGGCAGTAGTCCAATGGGTTAAGCGCACATGGCACTAAGCATAAGGTCTGGGGTAAGGATCCCAGTTCGAGCCCCTGGCTCCCCACCTGCAGGGGGGTCGCTTCACAAGCAGAGAAGCAGGTCTGCAGGTGTCTTATCTTTTTCTCCCCTTCTCTGTCTCCCCTCCTCTCTCAATTTCTCTGTCCTATCCAATACCAGCAATGACAACAATAATAATAATGACAACAACAAGGGTAACAAGGCCAACAAAATGGGAAAAATGGCCTTCAGGGGCAGTGGATTCGTAGTGCAAGCACCAAGCCCCAGCAATAACCCTGGAGGCAAAAAAAATCAAGTCAGAGGTGGCCTTACATTATGTACACATGCTACTTCTGCCCATTCTAAGTGGAAGTTTTCATTGGGATCACGTTCAAATTGAGAGAATCGTACAGCCTTGCAAACAACAGCAGGGCTGTTAAAATGATGCAAGTCCTGGGGAGACCGCAGGTTATAGCTCCCAGCTTGCCAGGCCACATGCTTGCTGATATCAGGATTTTCTACTGGATGTGGGAAGTATTTGAAATCAGAATATCTGGGTCAGCATATCTTAATGTGCAGTAACTGACAAAAATCTAACTTGAATAGTCTTACCCCATGTTCACAGAGTTCTCATGTCTTTCTAATGCTTTGTTATATCCAAAGACTGGAGGACTGTCTCAGAATGTCCTCAGAATAGGGCAATCAAATTCAAATTAGCAGCAAGTAGGTAGAATGCATATTCTGCATCAATTGACCCTCTGGGAATAAAGCAGGGTTGCTTCTTTCCCTAGAGATATATCATTTCTATCACTAAATCCACCCATGCTGCTTGAAGTGTCCTTCTGCAGTCTCATGGGTAGTTCAAAAAGAAATCCAGGGTTAGACCCTGTCAGATAAAATAAGGACTACAAAAACTGGATAAAGGCAAGAGACCGCCACACTCTAATGATGGCCTCTTTAGTCACTACCAGGCCACCCCATCAGCTGAGGCCCTAGTCAGGGAATCCTTGGATTCCCATACAGATATGAAGGGCCTAGACCTCTAACAGATCCCTCTCTACACAATCACCAGTCATCTCCAGCAGGAATGTCATAAACCCTCTTGAGGGCTTCTATAGGACATTGCCCTCAATGTAGAATAACAGTTGTAGGAATTGCCCCACTCCCTGAAGGGAGGCGGGTCAACATACTCTGCCACTTGAGGAAGACTGGTCCTGAAATGAGTGCTACTTAGAATGTTCCTAGCTACGACCATGGAATGTGAGCTCAGACCAACAGGGGTGCAGAGGTTACACAGGCTTCTGTGCAGAATATAAACAGACATGGGTCCTAGGTCAGATCGATGGGGGTTTATAGCTAACGGCATTTATATACTTGTGCCATATTTGGTAGCTACTCTCTGCCCTGATCCAGCTTTCTAGTCCTATTCCAAACTCTGACACAATCCTCCCAGAAAATACTTTCAGCCCACCTGCATGCTATTGGGCTCAGGTAAAAGTTCATAAAGTCATGGGCCCCTTGGACTATACTTAAAATAGACTTTCTACCTTCTTATAACATAAAGACCCAAAAATCTCATCTGCTATATTCTTACCTTTAGCTCCCTAATTATTAAGAAAAAGAATGATTAGTTTTTCTGCTGCCAAGTTGCAGAAACTACCATGATGCCATCCTGACTTCTCTGGGCAGAGGACCTCACCAATGTGTCCTGGAATCTCACCTTTCCAGAGCCCTGACCCACTTGGGAAAGATAGAAACAGGCTGGGGTTATGTACTGACCTGTCAACACCAATGTTCAGTGGAGAAGCAATTACAGAAGCCAGGACTCCCACCTTCTGCACCCCATAGAGATCTTTTGTCCATACTCCCAGAGAGATAAAGAATAGAGAAGCTTCCAATGGAGGGGATGGGATGTGGAACTCTGGTGGTGGGGATTCTACCCTTCTTATACCACAATCTTGTCAGTAGTTATAAAATCACTAATAAAAAAATTTTTTTTAAAAAAAGAAACCCTGGCCAAGGAACTGTCTCATAGGTGGAGCTAAATCCAAGGCCATATGTCAGTTTTGGAGAGCAAAGGGATTGCTAGAATTTAAAAACAGAAAAGGACTCCTTGTCCTGGTCAAGCTTGAATTCACAGAAATAGATCGGCCATGTGAGCACGATTGCTTTTATGACTGGGTTACATTTATCTTCTTAAATTCATTACTGTAGCTTAAGGCATGCTTATTTGTTTAAAATTCAGGCCATCTTCATTTATTTCCCTTAGTATTTCTAAGTCCCAAATACCATCATTGCTATTGCCACTTTCCCTGAAGCATCCTGACAGAATAAGATTGACAACTGAATTTTCTTATCTAATCAGAAAAATATTTCTTATTAATTATTTCCCTATGGTATTCTTCCTAGCAGTAAAAATCTTTGCAAGCCTTCTTAGCAATTTCCTAGGTAGGTGCTTCTCCCCACCCCCTCCAACCCCCATCTTAATTGTGACTGCCAACAGATGCCTGTAGAACAGAAATCTCCATTGACGATCACGGGTCATCTCTACCCAAGCTTTGTCATCTGCACCACGACAGTATTTTCAGTAGCTTTTTCCTGGATGGTCTGTTTCTTTTCTTGTCATTATAAAAATCCTCTCTATTATGCTTCTACCTTAATGTGTGTGTGTTGTTGCTTTTTTTTTTTTTTTTTAAGAGAGGTATATCTTCTTACTCTCATTAAAGCCCTTGATTATGCACACTTTGTTATTCTCTAGTGGTTTTTTTTTTTCTTTTTCCTTTTCTTTTCAGCATGGATTTATTTCATCCAGCTGGCTCCAATAGGAGCCCTTTCTTCTAATTCTTCTCATGCCTCTGAATACCACTTAGCACACTGAAAATGGATAAGAAATATGCTTCCTTAGTAACATCAGTTTCCTGGCCTTAGTTTCATTTGCATTCCTGGAAATAACTCCCCAAATTAATTTTTTATAATTAATATTTAAATTGTTTGTAAATATTTCTCAGACCTGGCTATACAGGTCTGGTAAAACTGGATTTGAGTGAAACAGAATTTTACTAGTATGGACTGTGACTAGAGCTGTTCCTGTGTTTAACTTAGCATCTTATGTGTGTTGGTAATTCTCTCCCTGGTTAATTGCTGTGTTAGCCTCAGTCAAGTTGAACAAAGAAAGAACATTTATTTTTCTTCCATAATTGTCTTTAATTACAACTGGCCAGAATCTTTTGTCTCCTTGGTGACAAATTGGGTAGATTCCCTAAGTTTTTTTAAAAGTTTTTTAAAATCATATTTATTTATTTATTGGATAGAGATAGTCACAAATAAAAAGAGGAGATGGAGATAGAAAGGGAGAGAGTGAGGGGAGGAAGGAGAAAGAGGGAGAGGGAAAGGGAGAGAGATAGAGTCCTGCAGCCCTGCTTCACCACTCGAGAAGCTTTCCCCCTGCAGGTGGGCACTGGTGGTTCGAACCTGGTTCCTTGTGCGTTGTAACATGTGCACTCAATCAGGTGCACCACCACCCAGCTGTTGTTTTCACTGGGCTATGTTGCTTTTGCTGGGCTGGCTTCACGGGCGGGTAACAGGGACTCATGGTTGAGCTGTAGGCAGTATCTCTTTATTCATGTAGAACGCACCACAATCTAAGCCGAGCTAAACTAAACTAAAGTACTGTAAAACTCACAATGCTGTCTTTATATATACTTGCCAAGTAGGGTGGAAACAGGATGTGACATAGAGAGGGTGGAGAGAAAAGTGACTGGTGAAAATCAGAGTGTGACAAGGAGGGGGCAGAGCAGGTGAGAATCCTATCACTGAACCACCAATGCCCTGGAGGGAGGGTGGTGCTTGTTAACAGTGGTTATGTAAATAGAATGAAGTGGTTATGTAAATAGAATAGTGTTAAGCAGGGGGGATTTAAACCAAATGATTACTGTAAAAAATGGCGACTAATTCCTAGCACTGCAAAAAACGGTATCATCTGTTTTCCATCTACACCATGCCTCGGCCTCGCGTGAGCTTAATGTGCAGCTTGGCGATACGAGAATCCGGCATGAAGCCCAGCCAGTCTATCTTGGCGTTACACTCAATCGCACCCTGTCATTTCATGAACATCTCATAAAAACTGCAGCAAAGGTGGGCGCGAGGAATAACATCATTGCAAGACTGGCCAGCTCCTCATGGGGCGCGAGCGCTTCCACACTACGATCATCATCTCTGGCATGATGCTATTCCACTGCAGAATACTGTGCCCCAGTATGGTTCTGTAGCCCCCATGTCCACTTGGTCGATTCCAAATTATATTCCTCCATGAGGATAATTTCTGGAACCATCCGTTCCACCCCGGTTCCATGGCTGCCAGTTCTTAGCCACATTGCCCCGCCAGATATTCGTCGGGATGTGGCATCATCTAAGTTCATTTCCCACGTCTACGCTAGACTGGTCCTGCCAATATACGCAGATATCTTCGCCCACCCTGTTCAACGCTTGACGTCTCGTCACCCAATCTGGTCCCCTACGCCTACACTGAACTTCTTAGTTCCAGACTCTTGGAAACAGAGTTGGCAGTCAGCTGAGGTAAAGAACAAACACCTCATCACAGACCCCTGCGAGCGTCAACCCGGCTTGGACCTAGCACATTATGATTGGGCCCTCCTCAATCGCTATCGAACAGGCCATGGCCGGTGCGCTGCTATGTTCCATCGCTGGGGATCCAGAGACGACCCGAACTGCCCCTGCGGCTACAGACAGACTATGACCCACATAGTCAACGACTGCCACCTCTCCAGATTCAAAGGAGGTCTCGAAACTTTACATCAGGCTCAACCTGATGCTATTGACTGGCTACGGAAGAAGGGCAAACGCTAGAAGAAGAAGAAACAGAAGGGGTCTCATGCATACCAACACCCAATCTCTACTTTTTTTTTGTCAGTTTCAAAGTGTAAACAAGCACTTTGGTTAAATATTAAATAACATAATCCAGCCTGAAACAAAAACTTTAACCTTTCATCAAAGTGGAGTTCCTTTCCCAACACGCCTCCTCCCCTCAGAGAAGACCAGAGGGACACTGAAGCCTGGGCTACTTCCCTTCTGCTCCTTCACTCTACTTTTCACATCAGGTTTTCACTCAGAGTTGTACTACTGGTCAATTGGGAGAGACATAGATAATGACTATTTCTAACTACTTGGATACAACTGGTATAATTGGTGCTTGTGCTCTCTGTGTCAGATACCACAACAGTGCAGACCATCTCCATGGGCAATGGTAGGAAAATAAACCTAGTAAGTTTCTCTAAAGATTCTACCGTCTTGGTGGTGGGGACAGGAGGAAAGTTGTTCCCTTTGATGCCATGGCACAGGAACTTTGGTGAGTGCAGTGTGCACATGCAGGAAGCTTTACTCCTTTCCTTCCCTGTAAGGGATGGGAGCCTGAGGGCTTTTTAACTATAAGAAGTTTTTTTTTTCCTTTTTGTTTCTGTTTTAAATCTTAATCACTCACTCCTGACCAACAGATAAAACAGGGCTGGGGAGAGATATCACAGTGATTATGCAAAGAGACTCCTAGGCCTTGAGGAGCCAAAGCCCTGGGGTTCAGCTCAATTCAGCTGCTCTGTCAGCAACCAGAGCCTCACCCTGGCAGCACTACTTCCTAAACAAATCCCGTTTGCACTCTGCGGGTTCTGAGGCAATTATTCAACATGTCTCCCAATTTATCAGGAGAACAATGTGGAAAGGCTCCCACTGTACAGCCCCACCTCTACACCACCAGACTGTAGATCTTCTTAGTTTCTGAGTCAGTTCCCTGCCCCCTGATGTCAGCACAGGGCCTCCCCCTGATGCTCCAGTCTCTGAGGGGCAGTAGCAATGGAGACTCACAGTTGCATTTGCATTTGGTGAGCCTCGGGGAGGGGAGTCCTCTTCTTCCTTCAGCAGTCTTTTTGTTGGTAAAACTCGGACTGGAGGTGGTGCCTCCACTGGCAAACTGCTGGACTATTACCAGCTGCTCAGGAGTAGATAGGGGCTAAGCCCAAGAATCTCTCCTTGAGCCCCTCACTGTCCACAAGCCATACATGTTTGCACTCATCGGTGACTCAGTGGGCTCCCAAAGTAGTCTTAGTCTTGTCTTGCTGCATTCTTAGGTGATCTTCTTTGATGTTCCTAGTTGACAGGGGAGGGGAGAGGGGAAAAACGCAGCTGTTGCTACTCTGTAGCCCTGCCTCTGGAAGTTGGAACCTTTACTCCTAATTAAAAAAACATTGTGTGCAAAAGTTTAATCAATTAAACACTTAATCTTTTCCTTTTTTTTTTTTTTAATGCCAGAAGGCTGTGATTGTATGCTGAAGTTTTCAAATAGGTTCTTGCCATTTCTTAGTACTGTAGGGAGGTAGGAAGGTCTTTGGAATATAGGTGATATAACTCCTTCTTAGCTATGAATCATCAGGTGAAGTGTCCATTAACATCAAGTGTGATACCAAAAACAATTTGTGAGGTGACATGATATTTTGAGAGGTTTCTCATCTCAGTCCCAAGAGGAACAGTAAAAAAAAATAGAATACAGAGTGATCCAGAGCCCTACCCCACTAGAGAAAAATAGAAATGGGCTGGGTTTATGGATCAACTTGCCAACATCCATGTCCATCAGAGAATCAATTACAGAAGCCAAAACTCCCACCATCTGCACCCCAAGAGTAGTTTCATACAGACTACCAGTGGGGGAGAAGTGACAGGGGGAAGATGACCAGAGGGCTCTGAACTCTGACTCCATCAGGACCCGGAGAGATAAGAGGAAAAAGGGAGAAACATTTGGGTGTAAGTAATAGGCATATGTTTGACTTGGAAAGAAAGAGATGATGAGACCATAGGAAAAAATGGGCAAATATATACAAATATAGACAGAAGTAGAAACAATAGATAACCCATATCTGCAACCCTAAGTGAACCAATGAGGGAATGGGAATGCAGAACTCTGGTGGTAGGAACGGTGTAAAGTTGTACACTTGTTGTCTTATAATTTTGCAAATCAATATTGAATAATTAATAGAAGTTAAAAAATAGAAATATGGATTACCAGCACATCTGAGAGAATCCCAAAGTGCAAGGTGAGAGAGAAACACCCTCTGCTTTTCAGAGATTAACAGAGATTACACTTGCTGGGATAGCCTGAGGGTACTTCTTCCCGAGCTAGTGCTCTCTGGGTTGGAGAGAACTCATCTGGAGCCGATCTAGGCTGCTGCGTGGGAGAGGGATCAGGAACTCGTGCCGCACTAACTTCCGCAGGAGATACACTCTGGAACTCTCGGAGCCGGAAAGCAATTTCCAAGTGTCTTTAATCAGAAGAGCAGCTGTTTTTATACTCTCCAAGTAGGGTGGAAACAGGATGTGATATAGAGAGGGTGGAGAGAAAAGTGACTGGTGAAAATCAGAGTGTGACAAGGAGGGGGCGGAACAGGCGAGAATCCTATCACTGAACCACCAATGCCCTGGAGGGAGTGCTTTATGTAAATGTAAAAGTGATTTATGTAAATAGACCAAAGCTTTGAATGGGATCAGTAAATCCCTATATAGGCATATGGTTAAGCAGAAGCCAGGGGGAGGTGGCATACTACCCAACAGCACTAGCGGAGGTGCATATGGAATTCACATATTTTTGGACAGCAGTGGGTGGAGAGAAACATGTGGTGGTGAGCCCAGGATATTGGGCACAAGTTTGCTGACCTAGCTGGAGTTGCTAGGGAAAGAAGGCTAGATACAGTATCTTACTCACAAGCACTTGGCCTGGGCAAAGTAGGGTGTAAGAGCAGGGGTGCTCCATGTAGGTGGGGACTCCAGCAAGGAAAATAATAAAGTGGTAAAATAACACAATACTATAATGATATAAAAAACTAAAGTAGTAAAAATATATTCTCACTTACTACTCAGGATCTTTGCTTACATGGTAAAATTCACTGATAGCAGACAGACTGTTGGTTTTGCATCAGGGACATTAAACAAGAAGACACATAAATATTGGGTTGTCGGAAAAGTCAGGGCACAATTGCACATAGAAACACGTATCATGACTTTTCTGACAATTCAGCAGAGACAGAAAATGAAAGACTAAATGACAATGGGGGACTGGGAAGTGGCACACCTGGGAGAGCACCTATATTGCTATGCATGAGGGACTGGGTTTAAGTCCTTGGTCCCTACTTGGAAATGGGAAGCTTCATGAGTGAATAGAAAAACAAAAGGTAGCAAAATCAAAAGTTAGCAGAATTAGAAAAAATAGATAGATTAATAAAATAGAGAAAAGAAATCGAAAGATTGATGAAACTAAAAACCGGTTCTTAGAAAAAAATAACAATATAGACAAAAGCTTAGTGAGACTAACACGGGGAAATTAAAGAAAACACAAGTGAAATCAGAACCAAAAGCGATGTCCCAACAGTAATTATAGAAATACAAAGGATCATAAGAGAGTATTGTGTGCAATTACATGACAACAAATAGCCACTTTGCCAAAGAAGACACTAAGATGGTCAGTAGGCACATGTAAAGATGTATGTTTTCTCTTATTGTTAGAGAAATACAAATCACAACAGCAAAGTGAAATAACTTCATGACTGTGAGAGTGGTAATTAGTCTAAGACAGAAGCCAGTGTTGGAGAGGATGTGGAGTGAAAGGAATCTTGGAAATGAAAAATTGTACAACCATTACAGAAAGCAACATGGAGACTTCTCAAAATGTTCCACAAAAGAACTCCTGTAACTATCTAGTTATCCCACCCCAGGGTTTCCCTCTAAAATGTACAAATAATTATCAGAGATTTCTGCACCCCTGTATTTACTGCTGCACTATTTTCTAAAGAGAAGGACTGGAAACAACCTAAGTGTGCCTCGACAGATGAATGGATAAAGAAGATACAGTGTGTGTATACACACTGAAGTACTACTCAGTCATAAAGATGATTAATTCCTGCCATGTGCAATAGCAAAGATGGGGGCCGAGGGTACTATTCTTGGTGAAATAAATAAAAAGGAGAAAGACAGAAACTGTATAATTTCACCAATATGTTGTATGTAGAAAACAAACACATGAAATAACAAAACAAAACAAACAACAACAACAACACCCAAACTCTTAGACTCTAACACCAATTAATGGTTATCAGAGGGAAGGGAGGAAGGGAAGGTGATCAAATCAGATAAAAGCACAATTATGTGGCAAAGAGTAGGATTGGACTTTTCAGTAGTGAGCTAAATGTACTCTATGCATATGTTAATTTTTAATGATACACATCTGATATTTATATAATGTTATATTGATATTACAATGTTACTTCAACAGAAATACTGTGGTATTAAAAGTCTTACATTTTTCCAGTGAAAAATAAAGTATGAGTGTACATTATTTCAGTACTTATCCCAGATTCCTTCATATGGTTCTTTATGCCTTAGTGATGATACTTTATTACAACATTGGGAATTGTCGTATTTCTGAAATCCATGGGGATCCAGCAGCATTTCCAATGTGCATGCATTTTTCTTTCTTGTTTCTAGGCCTAGCTTCATAATTCCAGGCTGACTTTTTTTCCCAGATAGAAAGGCAGAGACAGAGAACCAGAGAGATAGCACAGCACTGACTTTTCCTTTAGTGTATGTGTAGGGTTGGGCTCGAGTCTGGTTCCTGCTCATGACAGAGCAAATGTACTATCCAGATGAACTCTCTTGCCAGCCTGCACATGATTTTTACAGATGAAGAAAGTCACTTTCAATCCTCAAATGCTCATTTTCTTGGTCTAATATTATAGCTACCACTCATATTTAAATTCAAAACATAGGGCTGAAGAAATAACTAGATTAAAAACTAGAGTATGAATTGTTGAATCCCATTGAAATCCAATATTTTTTGTGTTGCTTCTTCTGAAAGTAAAAGCTGGTTCACCAGTCTGCTCCCACCCTTAACCATTGGAAAATTATTTTCTTAAAAAAAACTTCCATAAAGTAAGACGGTGTCTGTGATTCTTGACTTGTGCATTTAGTTTTATACTTGATTTCAAGATGTCTTAATGCTAGATTCACACACTTAGTTTCAAGTCAGGTAAACTGTTTCTCTTTGGGACCTCTGACAAGGCATTTTTATAGGAATAGGTTGGATGATTTTAAAATTGAGATTTTACTAGGTAATTAAGTGTCTTTCAAACTTCTAATAAGTTTGAAACATTTCTTGTAACATTTGGTTTATAAACAAACTTTTTTTTTTTTTTTTTTTGCCACCAGGGTTACTGCTAGGTTACTGCTAGGGCTCGGTGCCTGCACCATGAATCCACTGCTCTAGGAGGCTATTTTTTTCCCTTTTTGTTGCCCTTGTTGTTTTATTATTGTTGTGGTTATTATTATCGTTGTTATTGCTGTCGTTGTTGGATAGGACAGAGAGAAATGGAGAGAGGAAGAGAAGACAGAGAGGGGGAGAGAAAGATAGACACCTGCAGACCTGCTTCAC
The DNA here is from genome assembly GCF_950295315.1 of Erinaceus europaeus. NCBI lineage: Eukaryota > Metazoa > Chordata > Mammalia > Eulipotyphla > Erinaceidae > Erinaceus > Erinaceus europaeus. The sequence continues at coordinate 26,909,946 of NC_080168.1, forward strand.
TGCTTGTGAAGTGACTCCCCTGCAGGTGGGGAACCAGGATCTTTGTGTTTCACGCCATGTGGGCTTAACCTACTGCGCTACTGCCCAACCCCATAAACACACTTTGGTGTGAACTGAAGACCAGCTTAAAAAATAGTAACCAAGAAAAATAAAAATCTGACTCACCATTTGTGCTCATGATGCTGTGGTTAGATAGAACTTCATCATTCATCATGTGATTCATATAGCTTATAATTTTGTTACTTAATTTAGCTATACTTTCAATAATAGAAAGTTTAATGATCAGTGACTTTAATTAAACAATCTAATATTAGCATTTCCCCTTCACTGGATGTACAAACAAGGTTAGTTTCTTTTATATTATGCACTATAAAATGTTCTATACTATAAATAATTTGATTCATTTAACACAGTGACTGTATATGAGGTTACATGTTCTCATTTGAATAACAGACATGATAACAGCCAAAACAGTTCAGCTCGTGTTCTCCATGCATGATCCTCAGGGTCTGCTATAAGAGGCTGGGGTACCAGGTGACAAGTCAGTAGTCTTCAAGTGACTTTTTTAAAAAAATACATCCATTGAACAATTTTTAAAATTACCTTTATTTATTTATTGGATAGAAGCTTCCAGAAATTGAGAGGGAAGTGGGAGACAGAGAGACACCTGGAGTCCTGTTAACACTACTCATGAAAGTGCCTACTTACAGTGGAGACCGGGATCTTGAACCCGGGTCTTTGCGCATTGCAACACGTGCGCTCAACCAGGTGTACTATCACCTGGCCCCTTATTTTTATTTATTTATTATTGGATAAAGATGGAGAGAAATTGAGAAGAGAGGGGGAGAAAAAGAGGGAGAAAGACAGAGAGACATCTGCAGCATTGCTTCAGCACTCATGAAGCTTTCCCCCTGCAGGTCTGGACAGGGACTTGAACCCGCTCCTTCTGTACTGTAATGTGTACACTTAAGTCAAATGTACCACTGCCTGGTCCCACATGACTCCTTTCTTTACCTTACCCTTAATATCCAACTAGAATATTTTTGGTCCAGATTTCCAAGTTGTTTCAAATTGCTCTATTCCTTTTCACCTCTGTTGTTTCCATCAGTTCTGTTAATCCTTACCCTGGTTAAAATAGAGACCTCCCCAGCCCTTTGTTAGCCTCTCTTGCCCCTGAATGCCACACAGTTGTCACAGCAGTCTATTGTTGTTGTTATTATTATTTTGTAGAGATGGGGTCTCACGAATGCGTGATTTCACTGTGGTAGGCTACTTTTAATTTTTTTAAATCTTTTTTATTTGTTGGATGAGACAGTCAGAAATTGAGAGGGAAGGGAGGGATAGAGAGGGAGAGAGACAGATTTACCTGCAGCCCTGCTTCACCACTTGTGAAGCTTTCCCCATGCAAGTGGGGACCGGAGGCTGGAACCTGGGTCCTTGTGCACTGTAACATGTGTGCTCAGCCAGGTGCTCCACCACTTGGCCCCGTAGGCCACTTTTTCATTCAGATAGAAAGACAGAAAAAGAGAGACAACAGCTCGGAAGGTTTCTTTCTCTGCACCTCCTGTGTGGTGCCGGAGTCTGAACCTGGGCACAAATCCTGCCAAGTGAGTGATCTCTCTAGCCCCACAGTGGTCTTTAAACACTTAAACCCGGTCACTCATTTTCTCCCTTTCACTAGCATTTTCTGGCACTTAGCACAAAATCCAGATTTTTCATGGTATATTGGTTAAGGTAACACAACCTGCGGTGGTAAATAAAAATCAGAATTTCACTGCCTCGACGCATGAAAATATACCCCTGGTTCACATAACAATTCAGGCAGGTGATTCTGATTTTGAGCAATTTTCCACTACATCATGATTCAGAGACCCAGCTTGTCTCTCTTAAGGCCTTCTCACTCATTGTGTCCAATTGGAAGATGGGGAGAGAGGGCAGAGATGGCATACCCACTTGTTCACTGGTGCGGCAATGCTGCCATTGCAGTGGTGAGAATTGGTCATGTGGTTCTACATAGAAACTAGAGGATGCTGGGGAATAAAATCTCTGACTGGGAGATGCTCCCAAGGTGGACAGCTGACCATCCACCTGCACTCATTCCTTTATTTTCTCCTTCTTTCATCTTTTTAGTTGACAGAGATAGAGACAGAGACACACAGAGAGAATGCAGCCATGTTATGTAGTTCTGGTGTTGGGATTGAACCCAGGACCTCCACAGATGCAAAGCATGGGCTCTACCCCTTAGCTCTTGTTCTTTTTCTAGCTCTCACAGACTCTAAGCCCACTTCTTTCACTCCCTGACCATTCATTCCTCTATCCTTCACTCAGGCACTTCTCCTTGGTTGTGCTCTAACCATTCTTAACTTTCCATGCTGATTCAAGCTCATCTTTACCTTAAAACTTTCGTGTTTTCTTCCTTCTGCTGGGCAGTCTTCTCCACTCTCACCCCCAACCTTCTCTTTTCACTTTCACGTTTCAGTTCAAATACTAATAGGATATCAAAAAAGAGAGGTATGTCCTGAACTGGTATGTGTCTGGATGATGTAAGGTTACCTGGGAATCTGTGCTGAGTTACAAGACAAGACCACCTGAGAGGAAGACATGAATGGTCACTTATAGTAGGACCAATGAATCATAAGGAGTAAATCAACCTGCAGAGGTGTCAACTGACAAACCACAGACAGGGAGAGAGGAAACTAAGACAAAGTTAAAAGTCAAAAAGACTCCCCACACCTATGGGCATCTAATCTTTGATAAGGGGCCCAAAGTATTAAATGGAAGAAGGAGGCTCTCTTCAATAAATGGTGCTGGGAAAACTGGGTTGAAATATACAGGAGAATGAAATGGAACCACTTTATCTCTCCAGAAACAAAAGTCAACTCCAAATGGATCAAAGACCTGGATGTCAGACCAGAAACAATCAAATACTTACTGGAAAACATTGGTAAAACACTTTCCCACCTAAACCTCAAGGACATCTTTGATGAAACAAATCCAATTGCAAGGAAGAACAAACCAAAAGCAGAAACAAACCAATGGGACTACATCAAATTGAAAAGCTTCTGCACAGCCAAAGAAACTATCAAACAAACAAAGAGACCCCTCACAGAATGGGAGAAGATCTTCACATCCCATACATCAGACAAGAGACTAATCACCAAAATATACAAAGAGCTCAGCAAACTTAGCACCAAAAAAGCAAATGACCCCATCCAAAAATGGGCAGAGGATATGAACAAAACATTCACTACAGAGGAGATCCAAAAGGCTAACAAACATATGAAAAACTGCTCCAGGTCACTGATTGTTAGAGAAATGCAAATTAAGACAACACTGAGATACCACCTCACTCCTGTAAGAATGGCATACATCAAAAAGGACAGCAGCAACAAATGCTGGAGAGGCCGTGGGGACAGAGGAAGCCTTCTGCACTGCTGGTGTGAATGTAGATTGGTCCAGCCTCTGTGGAGAGCAGTCTGTAGAACTCTTACAAGGCTAGACATGGACCTTTCATATGATCCAGTAATTCCTCTCCTGGGGTTATACCCCAAGGACTCCATAACACCCAACCAAAAAGAGGTGTGTACTCCTATGTTCATAGCAGCACACTTCATAATAGCTAAAACCTGGAAGCAACCCAGGTGCCCAACAACAGATGAGTGGCTGAGAAAGCTGTGGTATATATACACAATGGAATACTATGCAGCTATCAAGAACAATGAACTCACCCTTTCTGATCCATCTTGGATGGAGCTAGAAGGAATTATGTTAAGTGAGCTAAGTCAGAAAGATAAAGATGAGTATGGGATGATCCCACTCATCAACAGAAGTTGAGAAAGAAGATCAGAAAGGGAAACTAAAAGCAGGATCTGACTAACTTGAAAGTAGGGCACTAAAGTGAAAACCCTGTGGTGAGGGGTAGATATGGGGCTTCCTGGGCCGGCGGGGGGTGAGGTGGGGGGGTGGGATGGGACACAGTCTTTTGGTGGTGGGAATGGTGTTTATGTACACTCCTATTAAAGTGTAGTCATATAAATCACTAGTTAATTAATATGAGAGGGGGAAAAATTGATTGTATGTCTCAAAGTTTTTAAAACACAGACTGAGTCTTTTTAATATCTAGGCTGTGTCTTTGATATGCGGACTCTTTCAAAAGCCTAGACCAAGTAGATCAGAAGCAACCAGTGGCACAGCTATATACAAGATACTGGGTATTATACAGCAAACCCTAACAAAGGGACTTTTCAAAGTTAACCCAATTACCAAACAATGTGATGATAACAATACCTATCCATTGTCTTTTTGAACCCTAAGACAGCAGGAACCTCACATTTCTCCCAGTCCTGGAACCTCAGGATAGGGCCCACTTTCCTGCATGCCTCTCCCAATCCATATCAAATAATATTGCATCTGCTGATCGCAACCTAATCAACGCAACGAGTGCTACCTCAACATGCTTCAGCTCAGACTGTGTCCAGAGACTTCACGTGTGGAACGACAACCCTTCAGCTTCATTACTCAGGTGAGACCTTTCCTTTCATAGTATTCTCTAATCCCATTCCAGGTGCTTCACTTCCTAACAAAGTCCCCAAACCTAGATATAGGCCAGGTTCCAGGAGATAGAGCATATGTTCACGTTTCCATAAACTAGTGCAAAATATATACCTGAAAGCAGAAGTACACTAGAGTTTGCAGTGAGTACCCCCCCCCAACACTTCCTCTCCACTATTCCAACCTTTGGGTCCATGATTGCTCTACAATTTGTTTGGCTTTGTATGTTAACTCTCTTTTCAGCCACCAGGTTCCAGATGTCATCAGGATGCTGGCCAGGCTTCCCTGGACTGAAGACCCCACCAATGTGTCCTGGAGCTCTGCTTCCCCAGAGACCCACCCTACTAGTGAAAGAGAGAGGCAGACTGGGAGTATGGACCAACCAGTCAACGCCCATGTTCATATTCAGCGGGAAAGCAATTACAGAAGCCAGATCTTCCACCTTCTGCAACCAACAAAGACCCTGGGTCCTTACTCCCAGAGGGATAGAGAATAGAAAAGCTATTGGGGAAGGGATGGGATATGGAGACTGGGTGGTGGGAATTGTGTGGAGTTGTACCCCTCCTATCCTATGGTTTTGTTAATGTCTCCTTTCTTAAATAAAAAATTTTTTAAAAAAGTCAAAAAGACCTTGACCTTGTCACGTTTTTCCTCTTAAAAAAACTACCCACCCTCTTTTTCTGGAGGGTGTATTATTATTTTCTATTAAACTTCCTCTTAATCCTTCTTTAATATATTTACTCTCAAAACTTATGACTCCTGCATTTGGTAATTACACAGTTCAGAATGTGGCCACTTAATCAGCAAGATGACCCATACTCTGTGCTGTGGACTTGGCTTTCCCCTCCTGTGTCTTAATAAGTTTCCAAATTCTTTAATATTTGGTTATTCTGGTAATTTTTTTTATATAGTAAGCTAAGAACTCACAGGCTAGCTGGTAACAATACCCAGTATAGTAGTCTGTGCAATGCCACCAGAATCTATTTGTTTCTGATATACGTATTGACTTTCTGGAATTATCTCTGCTTATTCAATCATTGTTTATTTTTCCTCCATACTGTCTGTCTCTTTGATGTAAACTTCATGACTGACAACTTTGATTATTGTTGACTATAGTTTCAGCACTAAAATATGACTGGTACACATAAGTCATTCAATTTGTTGAGTTAGTAGAGGATAAAAATCTTTATCCTGGTGGTTCAAAATCCAAAAAAGAAGGGTTGGTATGGGAAGGCTGGTGCAACTTCACACTTTTTAAATCACTAGGATTCAACTGTGCTAATCATCAATCAATTAATCTATCTATCTATCTATCTGTCTGTCTATCTATCTATCTATCATCTATCTTAGCTGGTAAAATCAACCTTCTTGTTGTATTAAGTCTTCATTGTATCATCCTAGAAGAATCTGGTGGGATGTATTTACCATACAGACAAAAATAGGGCCAGTTTTTATTTTTGAGGGGTGTGTGTATCAAATAATCCTGTACTGAAGTGTCATTCTTTGCAGCCCGTCACAGCATTCACAGTACCAGTGTTGACATTCTGAGAGCAGTGGTCATCAACACTGAGACCCACAGACTGAGCCACTCCCAGGACCTCTTGTGTGGTCCCAGGAAGTTCTCTAGCTAGAGGTCAGTGCCTCATTTGTCTGGTAAAGTTGAAAATTTCATCAAAAGGAATAGCCACTGTGCTTGATGTTTTCTGTAGGTATTAGCAATGAGAGCACAAGTATAAGACATCACCTCAGTATGGGCCTGACTGTCCTGTTTTATTTACTTGTTTATTTTAAATTTTATTATTTATTTATATATTCTGGATAGAGACAGAGAGAAACTGAGAGGGAAGGGGTAGGGAGAAGAGAGGAAAGGAACTGAGATACCTGCAGCTCTGCTTTACCACTCATGAAGCTTCCCACTGAAGGTAGAGACCAGGGACTTGAACCTGGATCCTTGAACATGGTAATAAATGTGCCACCACCTGGTCCCTTATTTATTTATTTATTTATTTATTTTTGCACTCTTCCCACCTATGTTCTGTGACCTCCAGATAGTGTGTTTCTTAGAATTGGCACAGGTCTGGTCTGAAGCTGGTGGGGCAGATAGTTATAGGAGCATAATAAATGTGCTCTAGATATTTATCTATTTCTTTATTTACTTGTTTATTTTAAGATAGAGAGGCAGAGAGCTAGAGAAGGTGAAAGAGACCACAGCACTGAAACTTCCTTCAGCGTGGCAGGGCCTGTACTTAACTGAAGGTGCCCTAGACTTTTCCATCCTTCTTTCTCCACTCTGAGGTTAGACTGGAGGACCAGGATGGCTGGAGTTTTAGTACTAGCTTCACTATGAACCTTCCTAAAATTCTGCCCTATCACCACCAGCACCCTCATTTCTCCCTTGAACAAATTAACTAGGTCCCAGGGAGACATCTTCCAGGAAGCCCTCCCGACTCCTTCTCTTCTTAAGGCCTGTCAGTGAGTGGGCTCAGCTGCTTTCTGGATGTTCTCTGTGGTTCAGGAGCCCTTTACATTCCCTGCCCCCATCACAAACAGAAGGACTCTGCAAGAAGCTGAAGATAGGACTGGGGAGTTAGATTTGCCCTGCAAATAAGTCCCGAGGTGCCACTTCACTGAAGAGCCACTAGGAGGTGCAGGTCCAGGATCAGTTTTCCTGCTGGAGTTCCAGAGTTGATGATAGGCATTACTGTTCTGGATGTTCTCTCCTCTCCTCTCCTGGATCAACTAGGAATACCAAAAGAGACCACCTGGGACCGCAACAAGACAGGACTCAAACAACTTCAGGAACCCACCAAATCACCGGTGAGTACAAACATGTGACTCATGGACAGAGAGGAGCCTAGGAAAAGAGTTAGTGGCTGGTAACACTCTGGCAGTTTACCAGTTGTCATCCTTACACCTTTCCAATCACTGGTTGCTTTGGCAATGCCATCACAAACCTTTCTTAGAGATAGACTGAAAGGGTCAATCTTGGGGGCCAGGGCAGAAATGGTACAGATGTCCCCACCAGTGCACCTCAGATAAATAACTATGATCTCAGTCGGGTCAAACTGGCACCATGGTGGTGGAGGTTGGTTTTGAATGAACCCATATTTGGGAGGACTAAAGAAAGTTGCATCTTGGCCTCCTTTGATCCAAAATATATATGATGAGTTTTGAAAAATGCTTTTATATCTCTTGAAGTTTCAAAGTGGTGTATTTTGTTTGGGAGTATTCTGGCTTGTAGTGTTTGGAGAAGTCTGCTGCTAATCTTATGGGTTTTCCTCTGTAGGTGACTCTTTGTTTTTCTCTTGCAGCCTTCAGGATCCTTTCTTTATCCTTATTCTTTTCCATTCTAAATATAATGTGTCTTGGTTTCTTTAAGTCTGGGTTAATTCTGTCTGGGACCCTCTGGGTTTCTTGAACCTTTATGTCTTTGGTGTGGTCTAGACTAGAGAAGTTCTCAGCTATTATATCCTGAAGAACACTTTCTTCCCCTCCCTCTCTTTCTTCCTTTGGTAAGCCAATAATGTGTATATTATTTCTTTTGAAGTCATTCCATAGGTCTCTGTTGTTGTTTTCAATATCTTTTAATCTCTTTTTGAGATCTCTTACTTCTTTTCTAGTTGGCTCTAATTCATCCAGATCTTGCTTCTGTCTTCAGGCTCATTTATTCTATTCTCTCTCCATTCTACTGTTTTCTGGAGTTCATCTATTTTGTTACCCTGTCCTGAGACTGTTTTAGCTTGTTCAGCTAGTTGTGTTCTTAACCCAGCTACTTCAGCATTCAGCTCTCTAATAACCTTGAGATAATTAATGCTTTATTCCAGAGTCTCATTGGTTGTTTCTGCATTTCTGATGACAATTCTTTCAAACTCTTTACTCACTCCTGTGATTATTTCCTTAGCTAGTGTTTAGATGTTGACCTCATTATTTTGTGCTTCAACTTTTGGGGGGGCTTTTAGCTGGACTTTTGTCCTGGTTCATTTCTCCAATATTTCTTCTTGTTGGTTTAACCATTTTATATAGTATGTTATGAAGTCCTCTCTCCATATTTTTCAAATTACTGATCAAATTACTCTTGCCTGGATTGACTTGTGTCTAAACCAGGTAACTAAAGGGCTCAAAGCTGTGGAAATTGACAGTTGTTTCAGTATTATTTTAATACCTGAGTTGGAGCTCAGTGGCTTAAAGCCTCTTTTGTTCTTTTTCTTCCCTGTAGGTTATGGGAGCCTGAGGGCTTTTAAACTATAAGTAGGCTTCTTAGCTTAATCACAGACTCCTGACCAAGAGATAAACAGGGTGAGGCAGAGATAATCCAGTGGTTATGCAAAGAGACTCTCACAGCCCAACCACTAGGCCACCAAGGTCTAGATCTTCTTAAGATTCCTTGTTAGTTCTCTGTCCCCTGGTGTCAGCACAGGGCCTCCCCCCTGCTGCTCCAGATTCTGAGGGCAGTAGCAATGGAGACTCACAGTTGCATTTGGTGAGTCTTAGGGGAGTCTTCTCCTTCAGCCATCTTTTTGTTGGTGAAACAGAGTGGGGATTGTGTCTCAGAGTGTTACCAGCCACGTACTCTCTCCCTCCCTAGGCTCCTCTCTGTCCACGTGTCATACCTGTTTGTACTCACTGGTGATTTGGTGGGTTCCTGAAGTCGTCTGAGTCCTGCCTTGTTGCGGTCCAAGGTGATCTCTTTTGGTATTCCTAGTTGACCCGGGAGAGGAGAGGAGAGAAACACAGCTGCTGCTGCTCTGTAGCACCGCCTCCGGAAGTCCCTGATTATTTATGGGAGTAATTCTTATAGCTATTAACATATACTGGGGAGTACAAATGAACACAAAGCAGTTACAACAGCCTCCCCCAGTCAGTTTTAAAGTGGCTAATGAAGCCAGAGGCATCTGAGTTTTGTGGGTCCTCACAACTTTTAAATGACTATGTAATTCCTTTCCCTGATTATCTTCTGGGTGGAAATTCAGGGTCCCTTTGAACTCTTTTTGATGAAATTCCTCATACCCATGTGTATTTCACTCAACCGAGAGACATGACAGGGTTGGGAGAGAAATGTCTTTTTCAAAACCCAAACCCCAGGTTTAAATACTTTGGGTCTGCTACCTGCCAGTTGTGTCAGCTTGTGTAGCTGAGCTTCCTGGGTGTCAGTTTCTTGATCTGTGGAGAAAAAATAATAATACTCAACTCACTGGGCTTTTGTGAGTGTTAGAAATAAATTCAGCTATTTATCACAAAAAGAACTCAGGGAAACTGAAAGAAAGCTGGGAAACCTGGTTAAGCACTCACATTATAGTGCACAAGGACCCAGGTTCAGGCTCCTGGTCCCCACCTGCAGAGGGAAAGTTTCATAAATGGTGAAGCAGGGCTGCAGATATCTCTCTGTCTCTCTCTCTTTCTATCTCCCCCTCTCCTATCAGTTTTTCTCTGACTCTATCCAATAATAAATAAATAAATAAATAATAAATGAATAAAAGAGAGAGAGTGAGTTCAGTGAGTTTACACAAAGATCTTATTTTTCAAGGGGGAAAAAAAACAGCCTCTACTCCTATCTTAACTCCAAACTAACAGGAGACAGTAACCCCCCTACCCCCGCTATCAGTAACTGAGTAATTAAAGAATAAGGAAATAGGTGTTCAAATACTGTATTTTGATTACAAGACATTCAGACTAGATGGTAACTCAGAGAATACCCAGCCAATGGAGAAACTGGAGGATGGATTTTGCATCAGTATATCAAATGTGCATTACATGCTTAATCCAAGTTGTGGTCAGTGCCAGAACTCTGCAAAATCGAATAAATGTTTCCCAGCTTTCTTTCAGTTTCCCTGAGTTCTTTTTGCTCTTGGATGAGAGCTTTTTTTTAAATTTCTTTATTGGGGAATTAATGTTTTATATTTGACAGTAAATACAATGGTTGTACATGAATAACATTTCTCAGTTTTCCATATAACAATACAATCCCCTCTAGGTCCTCTGTCATCCTTCTTGGACCTGTATTCTCCCCCTTCCCCCAGTCTTTTACTTTGGTGCAACATACCAATTCCAGTTCAGGTTCTACTTGTGTTTTCTCTTCTGATCTTGTTTTTCAAATTATGCCTGAGAGTGAGATCATCCCATATTCATACTTCTGTTTCTGACTTATTTCATTTAACATGAATTTTTCTAGGTCCATCTTGGATGAGAACTTAACGGTGGGTGCTCCAATTCTCATGCTGTTGGACTTGAACTAGAGCTAAACCTAACTTCTCAGCCTCCAAATTGGCTGAGTCAGCTCCTCATAATAAATGTCTTAATATGTCTAATTGTATTTCTCTTGTCTTATATAGTTATTTCACTTTAGTAATCTGTCTCTGATTAATATAACGTCAGACCCTCTGGCTTCCCACAGGTTAAAATCTATCCATGTAAATTCTTAGCACAGTTTAAACAGCTTTACTTGCCAATCTTTCTTCTTTGTCTTTTTTTTTTTTTAACATTTTTTCCTTTATGGGGGGATTAATGTTTTATAGCTGCCAGTAAATACAATAGTTTGTACATGCATAACATTTCTCAGTTTTCCACATAGTATAACCCCCACTGAGTCCTCTTTCATCCTTTTCCAGGACCTGTACTCTCCCCAATTTTTCTTCTTTTATACCATTAAGATCCCTTATTCTTGTTTTAGTCAGTTTTTCATCTTGCCCCAAACTTTGCCTTTACACATTAAAAAATAATATTCTTTCTCTGGCACGATACTCTATGTAAATATTCATTTTTTTTCTCCTCTGTAAGAACTTCTACTCATTCTTAGGACCCAGGTCATAGATTTGTCCTTCAGACCTGGTTAGCATATAGGCCTTGGGAAGTTTAGACCTGTATCTACTGCTGAAGTATAAAATTATTCGGGGGGTTACAAAGATTGGACTGGTGGAGGGTGTCCTGTGCTGAGAACCAGTGGTGATACAGAAACATTTCATAAGATCCAAAATGTTATTAAGTCCATTACATTATATTACTTAATAAAGCAATTAATGTGTATACAATTTTAAAATAGAACTCAACTCTATGTGTAATATTAAAAGACATGATTAGAAACCATATTTTCAACAAGAACACTGTGAATTCACTTAAGGAAAAATAGCACAATCCAACTGCAAAAGCAACTTAACTCAACAATAACATTTGATGATAAGTACTACATTAAAATCAGATACTGCTGTGTGTGCTAATTACAAAGTCTATTCAATTTTAGCCTGCAAAGAAAATATCCAGTGAGCAGAAAATAAAAGAATAATGCTCATGTTGATGATATTGTATTTTTTAATAATAAAAATATAGGATCTTGTAAATATGGTTTGCAAACTTTTTAATGATTTATTAATTGACTTCCACACAGAGAAAGTCTCTCCTCAATACTTCAGTCATTCCTACCCCCAAAACAATCAGCAAATCTTTTTAAAACTCTGAACACTATAGTAGGCAGGCATTGTAGTGATTATAGAGAAGTATAGAGAGGTTGTCCCTCTCCTCAAGGGGATTTCAATCTATTCTCTTGCTCAGTTTTGGTTTTATCTGATTCCACCTTTCCCTTCCCTTCCCTTCCCTTCCCTTCCCTTCCCTTCCCTTCCCTTCCCTTCCCTTCCCTTCCCTTCCCTTCCCTTCCCGTCCCTTCCTGTCCCTTCCTGTCCCTTCCCTTCCCTTCCCTTCCTGTCCTTTCCCTTCCCTTCCTGTCCCTTCCCTTCCCTTCCTGTCCCTTCCCTTCCCTTCCTTTCCCTCTCCTCTCCTCCTCTCCCTTCTCTCCTCCCTCTCCCTTCTCTCCTCCCTCTCCTTCTCCTCCCATTCTTCTCTTCTTCTCTTCTCTTCTCTTCTCTTCTCTTCTCTTCTCTTCTCTTCTCTTCCCTTCTCTATTCTTCTCCTCTCCTCTCCTCTCCTCTCCTCTCCTCTCCTCTCTTCTCTCCTCTTTTCTTTTCATTACTGGAGCTTTCCTGCTCTGTTCAACTTTCCCAGAAATAAATAGAGACAGAGGACAGAAGAAGGGGTGGATAAGACCTTGCCCTCAACTTGGATCAACAACGGTAGAGAATGTTCCATCCTCCAAGGGAGGCTGGACAACTCTATGTTACACCTGAGGAAGATGGGTCCTAATATTAGAGCAGCTTGGAACATTCATACTCATGACCACAGAATGTGAGCTGGGTTCTACAGAGATGCAGGGGTCACATAGACTCCTAAGCTAAATATGGGCCCCAGATCACATCAAATCAATGAGGTTTACAGTCAACAATATTTATACACCTTTCCAATATTTGGGAGCTACTCTCTTCCCTGATCCAGGTTTCTGGTCCTTTTCCAGACATAATATCATCTCCCTAGACAATAACTTGGATGCACCTGCATATCAGATTTCACGCTCAGGGAAAAAAACAAAACAAAACTAGTATAGTCACAGGCCCTGTGGAATATAACTAAATTATGCCTGCTAACTATTTACAAAATGGAGGACTCCCAAACTCTTCATCTGCACTACTCCAGCTTTTAGGTTCATGATTAGTCAACAACTTGTTTGGCTTTGTATGTTAACACTCTTTTCAACCACTGCCAGGCTCCAGATGCTAGCATGATGCCAAACAGACTTCCCACCAGTGGACAGACAATGCCACCAATGTGTCTTGGAGCTTGGATTCCCCAGAACCCCATCCCACTAGGGAAAGAGAGAGGCAGGCTGGGAGTATGGATCCACCTGTCAATGCCCATGTTCAGTGGGGAAGCAATTACAGAAGCCAGACCTTCCACCTTCTGCACCCATAATGACCTTGGGTCCACACTCCCAGAGGGTTAAAGAATAGGAAAGCTATCAAGGGAGGGGATGGAATATGGGGTTCTGATGGTGGGAATTGTGTGGAGTTGTACCCCTCTTAACCTATGGTTTTGTCAGTATTTCCTTTTTATAAATAAGAAAGAAAGAAAGAAAGAAAGAAAGAAAGAAAGAAAGAAAGAAAGAAGAAGGGAGGGAGAGAGGAGGAGACAGCATATCACAGAAGGTTCTCCCAGTGTGGTGAAGGCTGGACTTGAACCTGGGTTGTGATCACAGCAAAATGAGCCCCCTCAGCTAAGCTATCTTGCTGACCTGAAGCATCACTAAACTGCTTAAAACAACCCCTGTCTTGTCCTAGAGCTCTCACTCTTGTGAGAGTTAAGATTCCCTTATTTACATTTAATTATGTCTGCTCTATTGCTCTGATTCTCTACACACATATATTTCTGAAAAGGAATAGATAATAAGTCCATCTTTAGTTCTTCACATTGGGAACTTTGTTGTCTATCTCCCATTCCTCCCCTAACTCCCTAAGATTCTCAAAAGGACCCAGGGAGGGTATTGGTGTTGTGTTTCAGTATAAGTTCTTTAGTCCGAGTCAAACTCGAAGGTCAAGTGAAACTAAGGGTTGGCTACTGGAGTGATTTAAGGAACCTGAAGTGAGGGAAAAGTCTCCTGAAAGAAGAAAGAGAAGCTCACAGGAGAGGAGAGAGAAAGCTATCAGAATGCTGGCAGGCTCACAGTCTCCTCCTGTCTAGTCTTGAGCACTTAAAATGGCTCCTCTACTCGGAGTCTAGTTTCATGAATGCTGCTGTTAGACTTTTTTTTCCTAGCGAATATTTATCACCCCAACTGTAATTCTTCATTTAACATAATATAAAAATTGTAGAAAAAGAGTAATTAGTAATAAATCATCATCTCCTCCATTAGCAGTAAATAATGCCACTTTGTCAAAGTCATAATCATCAAGCAGTCAGCTAGAGGTGATTATGTGTGCTCCCCAACTGGAATCAGTCCAAAAACAAACCACAGCTCCCGTTCATTATCCTAATTATGCCTTAATATGATGCCATCTTTTTCTCCCATAAACTTGATAACAATAAAAGAGTAACAATGAAAATTGACAGGATAAATGAGCAAGAAAAGTAGATTGAGAAACTTTCCAGTTTTGCCACCCACCAACCTCTCTCATTTTTGCTACTGAAAAAAGGCGGTGAGATTTGATGAGGGAAGTGAACAGAATAAGGAAACTCTTGGGGGCATTACACACACCACTATTTGGGATAATCTTTTATCATTTTGTCCACAAACTAAATTGGAATGTAGGTAGTTCTTACTTTGCATGATACTATGCTAACTGAACTGAGCATATGTTGGAACTGTGTCATCATTTTACATGGTTCAGTAGTGACCAAGATTGTTCCAAGGTGTGTGGTGCAAACATGAAGACACAGTTCCAGTGAGCACATAATACTGTGTAAAATGGGACCTGCCTATTTGCTGTAAAGTAGCTCTACCTGTGTATGCTATTTTAGATTTCTTACACTGATAATCTCCTTAGACATACATGTTTCATCCATCTGATGTTGGTAAAATACTGTATGCGTCTCAGGAATATAGTTTCATACTTCCCAAATTTTAAGCCCATGTACTGTTTTCAAATTGATCCTTTTCTCATATCCCCTCCCTTCCCTTTCTCTTTCTCCCTGATAATCTTTATTTTGTTCTAAATCTAAGAGTTAATTTTGCTATGTTTTGAAAATGTATTGGCTTTATTTCTTTTTATGTATGAGTGAAAGCACCCAGCATTTATCTTTTACTCCCATTTCCATCCATTTGCTGCCTCACATCCAATATAGCCATTAACTTCCAATTAAGTTTTTTCAGTTCCTTTAAAGGACCACGTGGCTCATGACTCCCGTGCTTCTTACAAAGTCTTCCCTTACCTAGAGAAAACCTACTTCATTCATGTTCTATATTTGGTGGCGACAAGGTGTCATTTGGACTCTTTATCTAAAAAAAATAAATATAATACAAATAAGCCTCTTCTTAACTCAAAGGAGGTATTTCTATTCTTTATCTCCCTTCCATACTTATTTTCACATCTTCCTTAAAAACTTCATTGTCCTTCCAGGAGAAAGAATAAGCTTGAATCGTCATATTCTCACTAAAAACACATCTGAACCAAAGATTTATTGACCCAATTTAATCAATCATTTTGAATATGTTGCTGTAGACATGTCAAAGAAGATGTACTTTTAGTGAGTGGATGAAAAACAGTGCTGACTGAAGAAGACTGGTTACTTTGAAGATAATTAAGGAAGTAGAAAGTCACTCAGGTGACTTTCTAGCTTGATGGAACCTTCTCTAGAGCTGGATGACCCATCTAGTCACTTGAACAACCCAGGATTTGAAGGAAGTTGTATCCACTGATACTTGTCATTTTGCAGTATCCACATATTAATCTTGAATCAGCTTCCTCCATCAAAGGACTAGCTAGGTCCAACCTTACTAGTTAAGTTTCTGAGATCAGACAAGATGGGGGATGTTCAGGGCAGTATTGCCACAGTCAATCTTTCCTCAATATTTGCGTGTCATCACTATGTTGTCAACAACCAAATGGATATGGCTTGTTGTATGCTTTACATTGGGTAGTTCTCCCCCGCTGAGAGAATTGGATCAGTCCAGTTAGTTTAGCGGGCCCGCTTGGCCCCGCCCCTAGAAACCCCAAGAGAGGGCAGAGTTCCAGAGTTAGAGAGTTGGAGAGTTCCAGAGTTGGAGAGTTTTCAGAGTTCGAGAGTAAGAGAGAGTTCCAGAGTTGCAGAGTAGGAGAGAGTGCTTGCGCCGCCGCAAAGAGACAGCAGAGTTCTGTTTGGTCATTAGTTTGGTTTAGTTTATGAATCGTTGTTCTTGAATAAAGAAATACAGCTTCCCTGCCCAGCTGTATGTCTCTGGTCGTCTCTGTTACCCGCCCGTGAAGCTAGCCCGGCCAGCTGGAGCTGCCGAATTTTTAACAACAATGGCTAATATGAATGTTTTCATAACTTCAACATAACGAGTGTCAAACTAACTCTTGCATATACCTTTGCTTTACGCCTTGCCCTCTCCAGCCTTGGCCATTCTCTCACTTACCAGCCTCAGGTGGTAGAATTTTCTCTGTAACAGGTGATTAACCTGAATCTTCTCCACTCTTTCCTAGTTATGCCTTTTAAAAATCCATTCTCCCTTCCCTATTACACTGTTACCATCCTCCTCCAACCGTGAACTACTGAACATTATTACAGTAACCCTAAAGTCACCTAATGCAATCACAACTGAATTAACAGTCCTTTCTCATCATGCCAGTCTCCTGATAAAAACATTCAAAAGCACAGTGCTGCACAAAAAAAATCTGTAAGTTAATTAGAATTACAAACTTTATTGCAAGTGGGAATTAAATATTGAACATATGAACTACTGTAATACCTGTATTGTTATAACTGGAAAATTATTTATAGATTGCTAGATACTTAGCATTGTTAAAAATGTTATGTGGAAAACTGAGAAATGTTATGCATGTACAAACTATTGTATTTACTGGCAACTGTAAAACATTCCCCAATAAAGGGGAAAAATGAAAAAAAAAAGTTTTTCTTCCTGAACTATATTACTTGATGTGGTAGAGGTTATATAAAGAAAAAGATAATAATTCATCCACAGTGGATCAAGTGAGATACCTACCCTGCAATTTTCTTGTTTATCTATTCCACATATACTTGCTATTAACTGTGTGCATAGTGCTGGGATTTGGGGACTTGAGTATGTCAGGCAGAGCAAGAGAATGTGATACTGCCATACAGTGAGAGTTTGAGTTCCTTCCAAACTCATCTGTTGAAATTCTAACCCTCATAGTTTATGGTATTAGGAGAAGAAATTTTTGAGAGGTAACTAGTGACGGTGAGGCCCTCATCAATGGACTGTGAAGGGACACCAAAGAACTTGCTTTCTCAACTTTCTGTCATGTGAGGGCACAGTGAAAAGATGGCTAAGCGAAGAAGTGAGTCTTCATCATACATATATCTTTATAGATATGCATGTAAGTGAATGCATACATATATACACATGTGTGAATGTGTAGATATGTCTTAATTTATTTACTTACACACATTTGTACCTGCATTATTTATATATACTGGTATATATAAATAATATAAACATAAAAATAGATATAAATAAAGAGCAGCTTCCTGGAACCTGAACAGTGATTTAAAGAACAAAGGTAGAAAAATTAAAATGACTGATTTGTTTTAAAAAGAAACTTTTAAACTTTAAAACAAAATGATTAATTATATAGTGTGAATATACTTGGGATTATAAAATAAGATACATCTAGTTAATTAACAAAGCCAGTTACCAAGGAAAAGATAGAAACAGGTTGGGGGTATGGACTGACCTGCCAACATCCATGTTGAGAAGCAATTACAGAAGCCAGACTTTCCATCTTCTGCACCCCATCATGATCTTGGGTCCATACTCCCAGAAGGTTAAAGAACAGGAAACCTTCCAATGGAGGAGATGGGATCTGGAACTCTGGTGGAGGGAATTGTGTAGAATTGTACCCCTGTTATCTTACAATCCTCTTAACCATTATTAAATCACCAATAAAATAAAAAACATCACTACCCAAAATAAATAAGTATATACATCCCTCATTCATCTTATTGGTTCTGTGCCTTTGGTAGAACCCTAATTAACATATTCAGCTCTTGCTACTAGGAGCCTTCATCCCTTCCTAGTAGAGATGTTTGGAGAGTATTAAGAAGTGCTCTTTCTTTTTGTTTCTCAAAACATCACCTGGAAAGGAAACAGGATGTCTCTTGTTTTGGTCTGTCCAGCATGCTTTCCTTCTCTTTTATTCTAATAATAAATTTCTCTGTTTTATGGGAGATTTATACACTGAACGGGGTTGAACTACTTTTTCTACAGGATTAGGCACTTGACGTCAGTCTAGACTATCACAGTACTGTGTCTCATTGGCCACAGTGATTGCTTAGAGGATGAACATGTGACTTAAACCAGGCTAGTAAGATTTTGGGGACATTTGCTTGACCTCTCAGTGAAGTGACAGTTTATTGTGGCATTTGTTGGCTGAAAGGGCAATGAAAGGTTACAGCTATGGAAGAGACTCTTGATATAGAGCCTGGTGGAGAATAACATTGACAGAGGGAAAGAAGCAGATTCCTAATGACACAATGTCAACCTTTAGATCTAGCTGTGTCCTGGATTGCTAAGTTACAAATACCAACCCCCTTCAACCACATACACATGCATACAATCACTCATCTCTTTTTGCAGTTTGTCTATTGAATATAATTGGACCTGCATTTTCTAACACTTGCAACTGGATTTTGACTAATAGAGGAACTGAACAGGAAATGAGTGAGGAGGAGAAAGAGGAGGAGGAGAAGAAGAGGCCACTTACAGAAGAGGCTGAGACAAAGCAAAAGCTGTTACTGTTGTGTCTGGAGACACACGGAAGACATTTCTGCATGAAAGGGAGAACACTGAAATGATTCCTTAGTGGGTTGGTGTTTTTGTTAGTAGTTGATGTGATTAAATTGTGAGACAGTAAATAGAGAGCAGCTTTCTAGAGTTTGAATCGTGATTTAAAGGATGAAGGTAGAAAAATTAAAATGGCTAAGTTTTTTTTTAATAAAAGAAACTTTTAAACTTTGAAATTAAACGATTAATTGAACAGTGTAAATATTCTTAGGCCTGTATAATATGATAAATCTAGTTAATTAAAAAATTGGTTTCCAAGGATAGTGATCAATATGACTTCTGTTCTTGGTCAGGTTGACTGTTCTCACTAGGCAGTCTCAGTTTCTTCTCTTGCTTTCTTTATTTTCATTTTTGTTGTTGTTGCTGCTAGGGCTTCACAGTTCCAATCAGACTTTTACAAAAAGAGAGAGATAGAGAGAGAGAGAGAGAAACAGAAACAGAGAGAAATAG
Organism: Erinaceus europaeus; assembly: GCF_950295315.1. Classification (NCBI taxonomy): domain Eukaryota; kingdom Metazoa; phylum Chordata; class Mammalia; order Eulipotyphla; family Erinaceidae; genus Erinaceus; species Erinaceus europaeus. The sequence goes on from NC_080168.1 coordinate 26,929,285, forward strand.
CTATGATAGCACCAAAGCTTCCCTGGATAAGGTGGATTATACTTTGGTCAAGTACATGACAGAAAGCTGCACTGTCCAGGTGAACCACCTTGCTGGTCCCCAAAGGTCATTTCCTTAATGCTTCCATGTAGATTGCTGAAAAGTTATGTAGCTACTGATAATAACGTACGAATCACTATGGCACACAGGGAAGTGAATTAGTTTTTATTGCATGACAGTGTGATACGTAATGCTTTAGAAGTACACACAAGGTAGTTGAAGGCAAGGGTATCTCGATGAGGGCAGGGATTTCAAAGGCATCCTGGGAGATCAGGCTTGAACTGACATTGGACGGTGATGGTGATTCAGAGCTAACTGGTTGGTGAATGGGCTCATGCATACCAAGCGTCACATGTGCTGAAGCATGGCCAAGTGCAAGCAGGTCAGGCTAGGGGAAATGTGGGACCATGGTAGACATGTAGGCTAGGGGACCACCACATCAGCTTTTGAACTATAGTGGGAAATTATAGGATACTAAGGAAAGATTTTAAAGTAGTGACCATTTATCTATCTATCTATTTATTTATTTTTAATTGATTTAATAATGATCGACAAGACAGTAGGATAAGAGGGGTACAATTCCACACAATTCCCACCAAAGTTCTGTATTCCATATCATCCATTTGAAGCTTTCCTAGTCTTTATCCCTCTGGGAGTATGGACCCGTGAACATTATGAGGTACAGAAGGTGGGAGGTCTGGCTTCTGTAATTGCTTCTCTACTGGACATGGGCATTGGCAGGTCGATCCATACTCCCAACCTGTTTATATCTCTTCCTAGTGGGGCAGGGCTCTGGGGGAGGTGGGGTTCCTGGACATGGGTGAAATCATCTGCCCAGGAAGTCAGGATGATGTCATGGTAGCATCTGCTACTTAGTGGCTGAAAACAGAAAGATATAAAGCAGAAGAAATTATTTAATAATCAGGAACCTAAAGGTAAGAATATAGCAAATGAGATTTGGGAGTCTCCATTTTGTAAAAAAAAGTTAGTAGGTCTATTTTAGGTATATTCCAAGGGGCCCGTGACTACTAATTTTTGCCTGAGCCTGACAGCTAACATGCAGGTGGGCTAAAAGGTATTGTCTGGGGAGATGTTGTCATAGTTGGAAATAGAACTAGAAAGCTGGATCAGAGTATTGAGTACCTTCAAACTATGGGAAAATATATAAATACCATTAACTGTAAACCCCATCGATCTGATCTGGAGCCTGTGTTAACTGCAGAAGCCTGTGTAACCTCTGCATCCTTGTAGCTCGCATTCTGTGGTCATGGCTAGGAACATTCTAGGCTGCACTCATTGAAGGACCTGTCTTCTTTTAGTGGCAGAGTATGTTGACCCAGCCTCCCTTCGAAGAGTGGGTTAGTCCTTACCATTGTTGATCTATATTGAGGGCAAGGTTTACAAGAGGGTCCACGATGCTGTTCCTGATAGAGTTGACCAGCAGTGGTAGAGAGAGGGATCTGTTAGAGGTCTAGGCCCATCAAGTCTATGTGAGAATCCCAGGATTCTCTGACTATGGCCCTGGATGATGGAGTGACCTGGTAGTGATCAAAAGAGCCATCATTAAAGTTTGCCAAAGCAGGGGTCATTTATTTAAGTGTCCCAACACATATGTACTCTTTAAACCGTGGCCACACTCAGGGCGAGTAATAATTATGTGGCAAATAAGGAAATGAGCCCTTATTTCATTCGATCTGTAGGTTGTCATAGGGAAAACCTTGACTGACTATGCAATGCTGATCAATAGGGTTTCCAAGGAGTGACCATGTCATTGTTCTCCTGGAGATTTACAGAAATCCTGGAGCAGAAAGACAGCACTTTGGGAGAAGGAGGCTTTGTATCAGAGGGCAGTTCCTGATTCAAATTCATGTGTGTTGAGTCCCAGCTGGGGCCTTGACATTGATCTTCTGTACTCCCAGATGTGAAATAAATTCAGAAATACAGTTCTTTGGAAAGAAAGCAAAAATAAGGGTGGGAAAGAAAGGGGGAAATACAGAGAAAGAATTTGCTTTACTTTAGTGAGAAATTCCCAGCAGGGTATTCTTTTCAGTGGCATGCATTCTGTTTTGTTCCATTAATTTTAAGAGAAGGGCCACCTGAAAGACTTATCTGAGTAACCCACAAGATTCAGATCAGCTAGTCAACTAATGGGACCCAGATCACCTTTTTCATGAATGATGCATGAGCAGATGATAGATACAAAGAGCCTTGCTAAGTCTGCTGATATTTAGCATCTAAGAAATTGAGGGGTTGCAGTCAAATGCATAAAGATTCTTCCAGTGCAGTGACTTCCTGTGTCTTGGAAAATTAGCCAGTGTGTGCTTTTCCAAGCAGTTTATTTATTTATTTATTGCTTTGACAAAAAGCAAAAAGTAAAGAAAATGAAAGGTCAGTATATACATGTGTTAGAAAGATGGGGGGAGTTTGCAGAAAGACGCTGTTTTACTGTTTCTGAACGAACCCTTTTTAATGGAAAAGAGACCTGTGACCTTATTTGCATTTCAAATGTTCCTGGAGTGGCATAGTGAAGATCAATGAATTGACTGTCAGAGAAACAGCATGAGTGACAAATTCCTTAGTAAAGAACAAAATATAAAGGAGGAGGATAGTAAGGTCTTCTCAATTTAGGAGTAAAGAAATAAAAAAACTCCATTCAATTTTATTTGCTTTCATTTTTCTAAAATTCAAATAATTGGTGAGGATGAGAAGACCTGGAAAAGTATGGCCAAACGTCTTCTCTGTGCACTGTGTGACACCTGAATACGACCCAACCTCTACTTGTGAGAGGTGAGCTACTTTTCCCCTTGTCTGCGGGAAGATTTTTAAAGGCAAAGCTGTGCAATAGACAATGGGTTATACTTGGAAGATGAATGTCACTATTTTGGAAATCCTGATTTCAACCAGCCAGAGCCAGGAGAAGGGCTTCTTTATAGACTGACTGATGCCAGAAACACTATGACCAGATCAAGTCCCATTCCACAGAGATAGGTGCATACTAGGCCTCTGTTTCTAAGTAAGTAATCATTTCAGATTGTAATGGCCTCAAATCTGAACCGCTGACGAAAATTAAATCAATCTTTAGCTGGTGCAGGTGTCTTGAATGGCATGACATTATGAGTTAATTCATTCTGGTCTGTGTAGAGTGTCAGCCAGGTCAGTGATGCTCCATTATTTCAAGGTGAAGTTGTGGTCTGCACATCTTTCCTTTCAATCCTCTGCATCTCACTGACCACTTTGAATGGTGAGACTAAGACTTAAAGATCTGTCTTGGTTCATGGGAAAGTCTAGTGGTTGTGCAGGGACTTGGCAAGAGGACTGGGAGATTGTTGACTTAGAGGTTTAGAGAATAGGAGTGAGAATTAAAAATGGGTACAGGTATAATCAAGGAAAAATGAGTACAAGTATAATCAAGGAAAAATGGGTACAGGTATAATTAAGAAATTGCTAGCATAGTTCAGAGATCAATCCGGATGGTGCTTAGGCACCAGAACAATAGAAAGGTTAAAAATTAACCTAGAGTAGGAATAATGCTAACTTTCTGCTTCTGTAAACCCTGCTGCTTTCAGTAAGGTAAGATGCTTGTTTCTGGGAAAACGAGGTTTTTGTACCAAGATGTGGTGCAAGCTTAAAAGCCCACCCCAGTCATTAGATTTCAGGTAAATGAGCCAAGTCCTGGAACCTGTGCAAAATACTGTATGTAACCAAGGCTGGTGTATGCTGCAAACACTATAAAAAGGCATGGTTTCGAGAACTCGGGGTCTCTCAGGCAACGGGGCCTCTTTGGCATTCTGGCTTGGGGACCTCTCAGCTGAGGTGTGTGTTTGTCTCTGTTTATGTGAATCTGGATACTGGCTTACTTCTCTGTGTGGTAGTGTGAATAAACTTCCATCTTCACCAAGTCTCTGTGTCTGACTCAGTTTGTGAAGGGGCTTGGTCAGCAGCGATTTAACATAGAGATACAGTTAGAAATCTCACAGTGAGTTCAGAGTTAGAGAATTTGTATGTCATATGGAAATACTTATTTATTGGGCTAAATTATGTGTGCCTGAGGTTTTGGGGGTGTTCACTGTAGTGTTTGTATTCAGTGGTATCATCCCAGGACTATCTCTGCTGCCTGAGTTCTTGATTGACTTGTAGATTGACTGTCATATGCTGTGAGTCTTCCAATAGCTTTTTCCAATTTTAAAAGCTTTATTAAGATACAATAGACATACCTTTCTGTAAATTTAAGGTGTACAACATGTTGGTTTTATACACTTCTAGTTTTCAAACTGATTACCACAGTAGCATTAGTTAACTCCATCACCACATATAATAATTATTATTAGTGTGTGTGTGTGTGTGTGTGTAGAACCACAGAAGGCCTACTGTGTTAACTTTCACATATACAATATGATATTGTTAAGTATAATCACTATGCAGTATAATATATAGATCCCTAGAGCTTACTTACAAGGGAAGTTTGTACCATTTGACCAACAGCTCCCCATTTTTCCCACCACAACAACTGCAACAAATGTTCTCTGCTTTGCTTCCATGAATTTGAGCCTCCCAATATCTTACTAAGTTGGTTCTCTCTTCTTAAAAAAAAGAAAACAGAATTGTTATTTTTGCCCTGCAGGAATCTGCCATAGCACTCCAATTAATGCTCTAATTAGGCCTTTAAAATACACTTTTACTTGATACATGCTCAAGAATACATGTAGCATGTAAGCTAGTTTTGAAGTACTGTATTTATCCAAGTTTACATGTAGACCATTAACTGTCCCTTCCCAGGAAACAAACACTATTCTGGACTTTGTGTTCAATACCCTTTTGCTTCTTCCTCTCCTCCTTCTCCTCTTCTTTTAAATTAACTTAATATTTATTTATTGGAAAGAGACAGCCAGAAATAGAGAGGGAAGGGGGTGACAGAGAGGGAGAAAGACAGACAGACATTTGCAACAATTCTTCACCACTTGCAAAGCTTTCCTCCTGCAAGTGGGGACTGGGGGCTTGAACCCTGGTTCTTGTGCACTGTAACATGTGTGCTCAACCAGGTATGCCACTTCTCGGCCCCACCTTTTGCTTCTTAAAAACAGTTCTTACCCTATATTCACAATGCTATAATATATTCAGCAGTCTTTAGACAGTACAATCCTTAGAACTACTTATTTTTGAGCTTGATTAAAATAGTGTTAAGTTTTACATAGTCCTTCTGGGACTGAGAATTTCAAAGAAAGAATTCACTACAAGTTAGTACTTCTAGGTTGTAATATATTTAATTTTTTGTTTTAAACATATTAATTATTTATTGAGATGGAAAATATTTTTTATTGCAAGTTTTCTACTGGAACTATTTAGAAGAAGAGAATTGAATAGACCCAGAGAACCACACACTCCAGGGGTTGTCTCAGATGGTTTTCCCTTTTTTGTGATATTTTATATTATATTATATAAGATTACATATTATATTATAATTTTTGTTGCATTTTATTTTAGAGATAAGATAGATGATAGATAGATAGATAGATAGATAGATAGATAGATAGATAGATAGACTAGAGCACTGCTTAGCTCTGATTTATGGTGGTGCTAGGGATTGAATCTGGGTCTTCAGGACTCTCAGGCATGAGAATTTTTGGTAAAACCATTTTTCTGTCTTCTCACTCTGCCTCAGACTTTTTCTCCTGGTGGCAGGAGAAGAACAGGCACACGGAACCACTGGATCTCTAGGATTCTAGAACTGTGACTGATAGCTGGAGCAGAAATCACAGTGGTCTTATGGCCAAGGAAGGCAGGGGCGGGGTGAGGAATAGTAATAATAGAGCTAACATTACTAACAAGAGAGTACAAGAGACAAAAGCCTTCAGCTTCCTACTTAGACCCATTTTACCTTCCTAGAAGATTAGGGAGAGGGAGTTCTTGGTTTATTTTTTTGAATCCCCTTTTTGTCTTACTTTATAGAATCCTGGAGACCCTAATTTATACATATATTGAAGGCAGAAGGCACCACCAGAGAGAATGCTGCATTGGACACGTTAGTGTCAAGATGATTGCATAATGCTCTGTTAGGGTTTGGGAAATGCTTTTGTATAGTAATGACTAGATTTTCACGATAGAATTTCCAGGCATGTAAATCATGTGTCCTCATCTTGGTATTAGTAGAAACTCAAGGAGTTTGAGCTCCCTGCTCAAGATGACATGATAAGAAATGTTAAAGACTGAACTCCAGACAAGCCTTGCTCACTGCAAACTGTTACCCCAGTGTGTTAGCTTGTTAGGGCTGTTGAAACAAAGTGGTTAAAATGGAGAAACTCAGAGCAGATTAAACAGGAAAATATTGCCTCATAGGTCTGGTGACTAGAAACCCAAGATCAAGATGTCAGCAAACCACACACTCTGCTGTCTTGGGGTGGGGGTGGGGGGCAGATCTGTTCCTTTTTCCCAGCGTCTAATCTCTAGTTTGTGGTAGCCTAACTCCAACCTAGGGCATTCTTGTGAGTGTGTCTATCGCTTGTCTTCTAACTGCAACAGTTCTCCTGTGCTGTCTCTCTCAACTGCTCCTTCTCTTATTTGTACCTTGTTTTTTACCAGAGGTCTAGCATAGAATTTGGAGTCACCCTTAATTTCAGGTTCTCAAGATTGTCTCATGTGTGGGTGTGGAGAGATTCTGCTTCTAACCCCCTGACTCACCCATAAAATGTGTAACAGCTCTGCTGATTGAATTCCTTTGAAAATGCCAGGACCATTAAGACCAGTACTCTTGTTGTACTGGAGAAAGAAAGGTGGGTTGCAGTCAGCAGGAGTAAAAGCCATGCCACTTATAAAGGTGCTTAGCAGTTACAGATAACCCTGTGGATTAATGGAAGCAACAATCTTTAGGTCTCTGGAAGCAAAGAGGCAATTTGTTCGACATCCATTCATTTATTCAACAAGCCACGGTGCGGGTTTGGGTCGAGCTAATTTGGGTCGAGCTAATTCTGAATCAAGACTGCTGTCCTTTCTCTTAAGGCTCTCTTCGATAATTATTCTGTTATTGACACATCACTGACCCGGGCATGACTAATGGTTTAGTATTACTGAGAGATGTAGGCTAAAGGTCAGCTCAGGGTGGGGGCTGGGGGACTGGAGAGCTGACATTTCCACACAGTACAACGGTGGAGCAGATGGAGATTTTCAGGGGGCAGACCCCACTCAGTCTTTACAGGAGACACAAGTGCCATTACAGTGTGGTGTAATCAGATTTCCTCCCTTTTCTGAAAACTCTGTTCCGCTTATTAATTAAGTGAAATGACACAAGAGGATGTGTGCTGTTGGTCTGTGGCCCACTTAGGTGTACTGCTAGCACGGCAGCCGAGGCCTGATTACAGTCAGTGTCAGCCCTAGCAGGTTACTTATTGGGTAATCAGGCAGACCCCGGAGTGTCTTTGAAAGCGTTGAAAGAGGAATTTTCAGATAAAGGAAGGGGGGCGAGTGTTTTTAATGAAATTTAGAAAATGAAGTTAGTATGTAATTTATGGACTAAATCCTGCCCTCTGGCATCTGCAAAGATAGAAGGATGATGGGGGGTTGGTGGTGTGTGTGTCAGGGGTGGGCAGTGGGACCACAAAACTCCAGGAAATGTCTCTTTGTCTCTTCAGCTTTTCTCCTTTTCCTATCCATGTGTAACCCTGTGTCTACATGTCTAGGTGAAGTTTGCCCGCAATTCCTCAAGATGTCTTAAAAAAATTTATTGGGGAGTAGTCGGGCGGTAGTGCAGTGGGTTAAGCATAGGTGGCACAAAGTGCAAGGACCAGTGTAAGGATCTCGGTTCAAGCCCCTGGCTCCCCACCTGCAGGGGAGTCGCTTCACAGGTGGTGAAGCTGGTCTGCCGGTGTCTATCTTTCTCTCCCCCTCTCTGTCTTCCCTTCCTCTCTCCATTTCTCTCTGTCCTACCTAACAATGACAACATCAATTACAACAACAGTAATAACTACAACAATAATAAAAACAAGGGCAACAAAAGGGAAAATAAATAAATAAATTTTTAAAAAGTCGAAAAGGGAAGTTAATTTCAGTCTAACTCATCTCCCAGTTTTATTTTCCTTTCTTCTCTTTCACTGGTGACAAATTCCAATTATATGTCAAAAAATGCCCTGTATCGGGCAGGGGGTAGATAGCATAATGGTTATGCAGAGATTCTTATGCTTGAGGTTCCAGAGTCCCAGGTTCAATCCCCTCACAATATCACAAGCCAGAGCTGAGCAGTGCTCTGGTAAAAAAAAAAAAAAAAAAAGGAGAAGGAAAAAAGAAAAGAAAAAGAAAAAGGTCCTGTATCTGAGTATCTCAGAATCACCTTCCTGAGACACCCAATCTGTGACATTGGTCCAAGTAGGTGAATGGCATGAACTCTGGTCTAAACATGAGGAGATCTGGGTGGGGCGGGGGCAGCTGGATTGGCTGAAAAGCAGAAGGCAAGAAAACTCTTGTTTGTGACTAGAGTATTTGATGTGAGATTTGCACTTTGGAACATAGCCAACCCTATCAGAGATCATGCCCCTTACCTAATCTAGCTTCCCCCCTACTCCCTACTCCATTCTGTTTTAATATATTACCTTGTGGCTTCAGTCTCCTTGGAATTGAAACTGTTTTGAATTCTTTCCCTTTTAAGGTTACAATAAGCTGAGTCTAGTTGGCTGTATTATATGACTGTATTATACAGTAGATGTCAATGTGGAATGGACACATGAGGTTAAGAGTCCTTTCTGATCAGCTTATTGCATTTGGCAGAGAACACTGAAGCTAGTAAAACAGGCAATTGGGAACTAGGGTCTATGATGCTCTCTACATATTTGTGTCTTCCCTTGTTTAAAGGTTTCCAGTCAGTTCTCTAATAAGTAAAGGAACAACTCTCACAGTGCCTCCAATTTGCTTTCTTTTTCCAGGGCAGATGACACCAGGCAGCTCTTCCATGCATTCTGGATCTTTGTTTATATGCTTCTGTCATTTGCTTGGCTCTATTGTTAAAAGAAAAAGAATATGAAAAAAAATTATGCTTCTTGGAGGATTTTCTAATTAACTGTTTGAAAGAGACTCTCTCTCACACACACAAAAAGCCAAAGTGTGAGGTTATTTGTATGCTTAATTTCATTTTTATGTTACACTTATTTTTAAGTGTAATTTACCAAGGCTTAACACTCGTATTCTTTTAGGGGCATAACAAAGAGCACTGTACATCTATTACAGCCCTTTAAATGGCTGTGTTTTATTTCCATATGCTTTTAAATGGTTATTGAGTGGATTTGGTGCTCTTCCTGTAGTTAAAGTGCATTTTTTTTATTGTTCATAAATGGTAAATAATTGATACCTGCCATATGCTTCTTTCTCCCTTTCTGAGCTCTCTTTTCCCTTTCCTCTCTTCATTCTCATTCTTTCTCTGTTCCTATTGGTTTTTGCCCTTATCTTGCAGGTCTGCGCTGCTGTCAACACCATTTTCCTTGTCTTTCAATGTGCTCATTTGAGAGGGGTTTTAACATAGATTCTTGAGACCATTGCATTACCCAGCAGGGGTGCAAAGGAGGGGGGTAAGGGCATAGAGCTTTTTATTAAGTGATGCCTGGGCCAAAAATTGTAAATAAGTGAGTGGTTCAGAGAGCACTTTTTCCATACACCCTGTCTCCCTTAAGCTTGCTAAATTGACACTGGACTCATTCTTGTTTCTTGCCTTTGCTTCTCTAACTAACCAGTGACAACCAACAGAAGCTTGACATTAAAGAAGATGTGGCCAGATCTGACTCTATTCTCAGCAGGCAAAGCATGTCAAGCTGAACAATTGTACAGTTTCTTTTGTTAGGAAAAGGAGAGGATAAAGAACACAAGCAGAAATTTAAAGAATGTTCAGTTAACAAACTTGCTTGGGGGAGATTTTTTATATTGAAGACATTGAACTATACAAATTTTTGGGTTGCTTTTAAATTTCCAGAAGGCAGGAATTGAAGCTCATGGTAGAAGCTATCAAGAAAGTTTAAAAACAAATCCACAGAATGGTAGAGAATAGTTCCAAATAATTTACCTGCTAAGGAATATGTAATTAGAACGTATAAAGGTGAGGGCAAGCTCTGGAAGGCCTGCCTTGTCACCCCATGTCCACTATTCTGTTGGCCACCAGAGAGGGGTCGTCGAGGAGGAGGATAACAGGCTGTGCACAGGGGGCGAGAACAGGGGGTGAGTGCACAGAGTGAGGACTCTGGACACTATGGAGGGGGTAGTGTGTTTATTGAAAAAAGGGCAGGGTTTATATGGGGTAAAAAGAAGCCAGGTGCTGGGGCAGGGTGTTGAGGCAACGAGCCAAATAGGGGCAAAAGTTTGACAGCAAGAACCGATCAGATATTTTAGACTCTAGCTTCCTTCTAACAACTTTGGCTCTTGACATCCCCTTACTCAGAGCATGGGACTTAAGAATGAGGAAGGGGCTCTTCAGGTTTATCCATATTACATTGAGCAAATCAGGTCTATCCAGACCAGGTGGAGGGGGAATGGTTGTAGCCTCTGGGTCTAACAAGATGGAGGTCAGGGAGGGGTAGGAAGGCTTTCAGGTGAACATCTTCCATCCTCATGAAGAGGTCCGGGGTTCCAAGCAGGCTCGAGTCACCGTGTCCCCACATAAAGGGCCTTACATTCAATAACAATAAACAGATTAAAAATGAGCACAGGATTTAAGTTGACATTTTCTCCAAAGAGGAGTATCAAAAGATGCACACACACACACACACACACACACACACACACACACACACACACACACACACGGCAGAGCACTGATGTTCAAACATTAGCCGTTAGGAAAACACAAAGTTTACCAGGCTAACTTTTTAAACTTTTGAATATTTTTTAAAAAGTTGAAAATTCATATGGAAAGATAAAGAACTGAGAATAATAAAAGTAAGTTTGAAAAGAAGAATAAAGTTGAGGGAGTCGGGCGGTAGCACAGCCGCGGGTTAAGCACACGTAGTGCGAAGTGCAAGGACCGGCATAAGGATTCCAGTTTGAGGCCCCCCCCCACCTGTAGGGGAGTCGCTTCACAAACGGTGAAGCACATCTGCAGGTGTCTATGTTTCTCTCCTCCCTCTGTCTCCCCTCCTCTCTCGATTTCTCTTTGTCCTATCCAATGGCAGCGACAACAACAACAATAATAGTAACCACAACAATGATAAAACAACAAGGACAACAAAAGGGGAAAAAATGGTCTCCAGGAGCAGTGGATTAATGGTGCAGGCACTGAACCCTGGAAATAACCCTGGAGGCAAAAAAAAAAAGCGATGTCAATTTGTTTGTTAACTCTCTTTTCAGTCACCAGATTCCAGATGCCAGCACGATGCTGACCAGGCTTCCTTGGACAGATGACCCCCACCAATGTGTCCTGGAGCTCCGCTTCCCCAGAGACCAACCCTACTAGGGAAAGAGAGAGGCAGGTCAGGAGTATGGACCGACCAGTCAACGCCCATGTTCAGTGGGGAAACAATTACAGTAGCCAGACCTTCCACCTTCTGCCACCCACAATGACCTTGGGTCCATGCTCCCAGAGGGATAGAGAATGGGAAAGCTATCAGAGGAGGGGATGGGATAAAGAGATCTGGTGGTGGGAACTGTGTGGAGTTGTACCCCTCCTATCCTACGGTTTTGTTAATGTCTCCTTTTTTTAAATAAATATATAAATAAATAGAAGAAGAAAGTTGAAGGACATACACTTTTCAATTTCAAAACTTACCACAAATAGCCATCAAGACAGTAGAGTGCTTGGGATAAGAATAGACATATTGATCAATGAAATAGACATGAACATCCAGAAGGAAGCCTACCAAGAATCTATAGTCATCTGATATAGAATAAAACTATCAAGATCATTCAGTGGAGAAAGAATAGTTTTTTCAAGAAACAGTGCTGTCACTTGTAGATAGTCATGTGCAAAAGAATAAAGCTACCTCCCCTCCTCACCTACCTTCTATTGCACATCCCTCAATCACTCCAAAGCTAACCTTGTCAGACACAGTAAGGACTACAAAAGCTGAATAAGGGCAAGAGACTGGCATAATTTAATGATGATTCTTTAGTGACTACCAGGCCACCCCATCACCTGGGGCCCTACTCAGGGAGTCCAGAGATTCCCACACAGACATGATGGACCTAGACCTCTAACAGATCCCTCTCACCATGGTCACTGCTCATCTCCATCAGGAATAACATAATGGACCCCTCTGTGGGCCCCTATCGGACCTGACCCTCAATGTGGATCAACAGTGGTAGGGAGTGTTCCATTCTCTGAGGGGAGGTTGGATAGCATACTCCACCTATCACCGGAGGATGATGGGCCTTGGAATTAGCGCAGACTGGAATGTTCTAGCCGTGACCATGGAATGTGAGCTCAGACCTACAGGGATGCAGAAGTTACATAGGTTCTTGTGCTATCTATGGGCCCCAGATCAAATCGATGGGGTTTACAGTTAACAATATTCATATATTTCCCCATATTTGGGAGCTATTCTCTTCCCTGATCCAGCTTTCTGGTCATTTTTACAACTATGACACCATCCTCCCAGATAATAGCTTAGGTCACCTGCATATTAGATGTCAGGTGCAGGCAAAAACTAGTTGGGGCATGGGCCCCTTGGAATATAACTAAAATGACCTACTAGCTTTTTCTAAAATGGAGACCCCAAATATTCATCTACAATATTCTAGTCTTTAGGTTCATGATTAGTCAACAATTTGCTCTGCTTTCTATCTTAACTCTTTTTCAGCCACCAGGTTCCAGATGCTACCATGATGCCAATTGAACTTTCGAGGGCAGATGACCCCACCACGTGTCTTGGAGCCCCACCTCCCCAGAACCCTGTCCCACTAGGGAAAGGGAGAGACAGGCTGGGAGTGTGGATTGACCTGTCAACGCCCATGTTCAGCAGGGAAGCAATTACAGAAGCCAGACCTTCCACCTTTTGCACCCCATAATGACCCTGGGTCCATACTCCCAGAGGGATAAAGAATAGGAAAGCTATCAGGGGAGGGGATGGGATATATAGCTCTGGTGGTGGGAATTGTGAGGAGTTGTACCCATTTTATAAATAAAAACTTGTCTTGTCAGTGTTCCCATTTTATAAATAAAAACTTTAAAAAAAAGAAGAAGAAAGCTATCTCTCTTTTGTACACCATATATAAACTAGCTTATGGTGGACCAAAGAATAAAAGACAAAACATAAATTATAAGATAGAAATTTGGATGTGAACCTTGTAACGAATTTTGCAATGTAGTCTTAAGTATGGCACTAAAAACAAAAGGAACAACAGTATGATAACTGACTTTACATAACATTGAAAACTTTTGTTCTCCCAAGAATATAAGAAAGCAAAAAGACAACACACAGGGTATGAGAAAACATTTCCAAATCTTGTATTAAACACTTTATATTTATAAAGAACTCATAAATCTCAGTATCAGACAATCAGATTTAAACAAAATAAAGGATTTGAGTAGATACTTTTCCAAGGAAGATGACAGAAAGACCCACTAACACAAGATGCCAGCTAGCATTAGCTATAATGGAAATGTAAATCAGAACCACAATGAGACCCCATTTTCACACAACTGTAATACAAAAGACAAAGGCAATAACTTGTCAAGACATGAAAAATTGAAATCCTCTCACATTCCTGGTAGGAATGTAAAATGGTGCATCTTTTTTTTTTAAAAAAAAAAACCTGTGCTTTTTCTTCAGAAGATTAGTTTAGAGAAGGTCTCATGAGATGACTCAGTGGTAATTGGCACTTTGCTATCTTTTTCTCTGGATATAAAATAAAGATTGGGCCTGGAAGGGTGTTCATTGTTATTATGCTTGTGTGAGGCCATGAACTCGATACCTGCCACTATAGATTGAAAAATTAGCTTAAAGATACCATAGGCATTAGAACCCAGGAATCATCCTCTTTTGTATATGTTCAAGGGGAATGCAAAGAGGTACACATGCCTCATTATATTACTGATCCTGTGTTCTACCCCTAGCATCACATGGAAATGAGCACCAGGAGTAGGACCAAGAGGAACCCCATGGAAGGTGAAACTTTAGTGGCTTTTCCTTTTCAATTCATCTATCTTTCCCTCTCTCTCTAAAAATGGAGAATCAAATTGGACTGTGCATTGACTTAGTGGTATTACATGTACAAGACCCCGGCTTCCTTCCCTGGCATCTCATTAAGAAAAAAGAACAAAATGCAAGCATATTTCTATAAAAAAAAGTGTGCATGAAATTTGTATAGCAGCACTATATATAACTAAAAATGTAAAAGTCTAATACCCCCCAGCTGATGAATGGATGAGTAAAATGTGGTATAACCACACAATGGCATATTACTAGACCACAGAAACGAACAAAATACTGACCATGCCTCAGTATGGATAAATATTGAAAGCATATGATGGAAAGACAGCCAATCATAGAAATGCACATAGAGTATGATTTCATTCATATGGAATATCCTGGTTTGATCCACCTGCATATCAGAAGTCAGGCTCAGGAAAAAAAAAAAAGTATACTCATGGACTCTTTGGAATATAACTAAAATAGACTACTAACTATCTACAAAACAGAGATCCCTTCCCCAGCTCTTCATATGAACCATTCCAGCCTTTAGGTTCATGATTTGTTTGGCTTTATATGTTAACTCTTTTTTTTAGCCACCAGGTTCCAGCTAACAAGATGTCAACCGGACTTCCCTGGGCAGAAGACCCCACCAATGAATGTGTCCTGGAGCCCCGCTTCCCCAGAACCCTGCCCCACTAGGGGAAGAGAGAGACAGGCTGGGAGTATGGATCTACCTGTCAACGTCCATGTTCAGCAGGGAAGCAATTACAGAAGACAGACCTTCCACCTTTTGCACCCCATAATGACCCTGGGTCCATACTCTCAGAGGGATAAAGAATAGGAAAGCTATCAGGGAAGGGGATGGGATATGGGGTTCTGATGGTGGGAATTGTGTGAAACCTCTAATCCTATGGTTTTTGTCAGTGTTTCCTTTTTATAAATAAAAATTGAAAAAAAAGAAAGTAGAAAGGTAGCTGGTCAATGCTGAGAAGAAATGGTTGGGGATTAAAAACTGAAGGGTGACATTTTCTTTTGGGGTTTATTAAGTTTTTAATCTAATTGTGGAAAATGAGTACATAAGTCTGTGTCTACTTCAAAATCACAGTACTTGAAGTGTCTGGATCCTGTGATGCATACTTGATCTCAACAAAACTTCTACCCACAACATAGCTCTAATTAATTGAAACACATGAACTTAAAAAAAAAAAAAAAGAGCCAATCTGTATCTATGACCAAGAGAAACTATGCTGATTACCACTGGAGGGGGTTTGGACTGGTGGTGGGAGTGATGTAGAATTATACCCCTATTATCTTATAATCTTGTAAATCACTATTAACTCACTAATTATATACATATATACACACACACATATATATATTTTTAATATTTTTTTAAAAGCAGAGGGACATTGCCAGGCTCTCGTGGGGGCCTATCTCGGGTCCAGCTCTCTCTGCTTGACCATCTCATTGGCCACTGGAGACGGGTGCAGATAAAAACTTGTCCCGAGGCAGCAGGGGTGGGCTCGCTGTGGTACCTCTTTGCGACCTGGGGCAAGAGATGAGACAAAGATCACCCCAGGGGGCTATGGCAGCAAATAGCCTCTGGCAGAACAGAGTTTGTAAAAGGTGGTAGGGGGATGCAAAGGGCAGTAGGAGGAAGCAGTTTGTTTATACCTAATATGGTAAGGGTGAGGGTTTTTCCAGTAACCACTGGGTGAGTGATCTAGCTGCTTGGGGGGGATGAGGAAGTGAGATTATCAGCAGACACTCCTAGAGAGAGAGAGAGAAGGAGGGGGGGGGTCTTTGCGTGGGCAGGGGGAATTGAACCATATATGGTCAGAAAAACGGGAGACAGGGAAGAGGTGAAGGGGCTTCTAGCAGCTGAATAAGGGGACTAACCGGTTTGAAAACAAGCAAGTGAACCTTTGTGCTTAGAGAGTGTGGGGCCCTTGTGGGGCAAGGGAATCTAATGGGGGGAGGGACAGAATCCTGGAGGCCGATGGCCCCCCTGCTCGACCCCAGGTGGGAGAGTCTGACAGGACAGCTGTATCACCAGGCACCTATTTCATAGGAGGTCCACACCATGCTCAACCTCAGCCTCACAGTTCCCCACAGGACATTATGAAGTTACAGGAAATGACCCTTTTCCAAAAACAAAGCTGCACCTCTTTGGACAATGATTTCTCATTTAAAAAAAATTTTACTTTATATATATATATATATGTCTATATATCTATATATTTGATTTACCTATACTTGATTTACTTATAGAATAGAGACAGAATTCAAACAGGAAGGATGAGATAAAGAGGGAGAGAGAAAGAGAGACACCTGCATCAGGTATGTTACTGCCCAGCCCCAGTACAATGACATTTGAAGCTCAGGAGAGAGTAGACAACTACTCCTATTTTACGGAACCATAGGGGAGGTCAGAGGACTAAACAAGCAGATTTTATAGTTACTAAGCGGTGGTGATGGGGAACCTCCATCTCTGTCTCTCTGCGCAGGGCATGGGCATTATCCCAGCTTTTCTTGGTGATTCCGTCTCAGAGTCCCTTGGAGGCCTTGTCTTTCTGTGTTGTCATGATGATCTGACCTAAGTTATTTTTGTTGCTGTTGTTTTTAATACATACACATTATGAAATGATTATCACAACAGGTTTAACAACTACCCACTACCTCACACAGTTACAATAAAGAGAATATTTTTTCCTTGTAATGAGATCTGCTCTATTAGCAACCTGACTATGTTCCATGTAGTGGTCATGATGTCCATCACACCCCTTCTAGTTACTTACAACTGGAAGCTTCTACCTTTGATCACCTTCCTCCAATGGGAGCTCCCCTTCCTTAGCTGCTGTAATCAGAACTACGTTTTCTATATGTCTGGGGTTTTGTTTGTTTTCAATCCCCCCGCCCAGTGTGAGATCATACTGAATTTTTTTTAATTTTCTTTTTCTTTCTATCTTCCTTCCTTCCTTCCTTCCTTCCTTCCTTCCTTCCTTCCTTCCTTCCTTCCTTCCTTCTTTGCCTTCAGGGTTATCACTGGGGCTCAGTGCCTACACTAGAATCCAATGTTCCTGGAGGCTACTTTTCCCCTTTTTGTTGCCCTTGTTGTTTAGCATTGCTGTTGTTAATATTATTGTTGTTGTTGCTGTCAGATAGGACAGAGAGAAATGGAGAGAGGAGGGGAAGACAGAGAGGAGGAGAGAAAGATAGACACCTGCAGACCTGCTTCACCGCCTGTGAAGCGACTCCCCTGCAGGTGGGAAGCTGGGGGCTCGAACCGGGATCCTTATACAGGTCCTTGCGCTTCGCGCCATGTGCCCTCAACCTGCTGTGCTACTGCCAGGTCCCTCCTTTCTTTCTTCCTTCCTTCATTCCCTTTCTTTCTTTCTTTCTTTCTTTCTTTCTTTCTTTCTTTCTTTCTTTCTTTCTTTTGTTCTTTCCTTCTTTCTTTTTCCTCCCTTCTTTCGTTCCTTCCTCCTTTTCTTTCCTTCCTTCTCTTTCTTTCTTTCTCCTTCCTTCTTTCTTTTCTTCCTCCCTCTCTTCTTTTCTTTTCCTTTATACCTTCCTTCTTTTCTTCCTTCCTTCTTTCCTTCCTTCCTTTTCTCCTTTCTTTCTTTCTTTCCTTCTCACCAGGGCTATCGCTGGGGCTAGGTGCCAGCACTACAAATCCAGCTCCCAGCAACCATTGTTATCATTAAAAAAATTTTTTTTGACAAGACAGAGAGAAATTGAGAGGGGGAGGAGAGATAGAGAGAGAAAGAGAGACATCTGCAGATGTGCTTCACCATTCATGAAACATTCTTCCTGCAGGTGGGGAGTAGGGTCTCATACCCGGGTCCTTGTGCATGGTGATATGCACGCTTAACCTGGTGCGCCGCTGCCCAACCTCCCCAGTATTTATTTTTCTGTCTGAACTATTTTACTTAGAATAATGTCACCTCCAATGTTCATCCATATTGTCCCAAAGTGGTAGAATTTTGTGACTGGATAATATTAAAGTTTTAGAATTTTTATACATAATATATATGTTAATGTATATTTTAATATTTTACACTGAACACATCTTGTATATTATATAACATTTTGGTTGCATCTAATGTCTGAGGATAGAGGTATCACATTTTACATTTTGTATTTGGACATTCTACTTGTTAGCAAATGGTACCATTTTTCTTGCTAATTTAATGTAGTATCAGGGCCTCATGTATACATGATACCACTTCTACCAGGTCAAAGTTGTCATTCTTTTTATTTCAGATAAGAAGAGAGAGGGAGAAGAGGAAGAAAGAGAGTGGATGAGATACCATGGTATGACACCACCATCCATGGAACTTTGTTCAGTGTCCTAGTGCTCTCGTGTGCTAACATCCAGGACTTCACACATGCTAAGGTGTGTATTTTACTGGGTGAATTGTCTCCTGCACCCAAATGCTCAAGTTTTTCCAATGAAGAGAGAGAGAGAAGAAGGAGGAGAAGGAGGAGAAGGAGAAGAAGAAGGAGGAGAAGGATGAGAAGAAGGAGGAGAAGGAGGAGGAGGAGAAGAAGAAGTAGAAGTAGTAGGAGGAGGAGGAGGAAGAGGAGGAGGTTGCTCATTTTCTAACTTCCACATTGTCCCTTCAAAAGCTTTTCCTCTGTTAGTCTCTGATATGGATCATCAAAACTGTTGCAACAGTTTGGTGTTAGAGATCAGCAGAGGTCAACAGAAATCTTTTGAAAACCCCTCTGTTTATTGGGAGACTATGTGCAGTAGCCAAAGTGTGGAAACAAACTTACTCAACAATGTCTACCATGGTTTGGCCATTTAGAGTGATGCTCAGCTTTTCTGGGTGTCAGATTCTACTTAGAAAAAAAAAACAATGAGAGAGAAAATGAGAAAGAATGAGAGAGAAAACTATGTAAAGGAAAGGGGGAGAGAGAGAGAAAAAGAGAGAGAGAGAGGGAGAGCAGAACATTGCTCTATGGTGTTGTTGGGGATTAAACTTGGGATCTCAGAGCCTCAGGCATGAGAGTCTTTTTCATAACTATTCTGCTGTTTCCACAGTCCATTAATTAATTTATTTAGAACCAGAGCACTTCCCAGCTCTGGATTATGGTGGTGCAGGGGATTGATCCTGGTACTTCTGAGCCTCAGACATAGATTTTTTTTTTTCTTACCAGAGATTGAACCTGGGACTTCAAAGCCTCAGACATGAAAGCCTTTTGCACAAGCATATGCTGTCTTGCCCACTCTAGACAAAGAAGTCTTCTGCATAACCACTATGCTGACTCCCAGCCCTCAGATTCCACTTCTATAAGTTAAGGCCTGCAAAGACAAATGCATAAGTGTGTGAAGATGCCCACGAACACATCTTTCCTTTTAAAAGCACTTTTTCCTCTTTTTAAAAATAGGAGTGTCTTTTTAAAAAATGCCAGTGCCCCTTGGTACTTTACGATTATATATATATATATATATATATATATTCATCTAAATGTCCCTAGTGGAACAAGAGAACAAACATTTAGACTTCCTGAGTATCTGGGGAAGAAGCTGGGAGCTATTGCTTCAAACTCAAAATTTATTTTTAGTTTATAGTTTTATTTTACAAGTTCATAAGTTTTATGTTTTACTTTATATTTGCATTTCTTTCTTTTCCTCTTCTTCCTTCTTTTTTTTTTTTTTTTTTGTTCTCAAAGAGCTGGGATCTCATTCAGGATGCTTTCACAATTCTTGGACCGCTTTTTCATACACGGGAGGGGGGGGGGGAGACTACAGCACCAGAACTTCCTCTAGTGCAAGGTGCCTCCTATGTGAAGTCAGGACTCAAACTTGAACCTGGATCACTCACATGGCAGGGCATGTGTGCACTCTACCTGGAGAGCTCTCTCTCTGCTCCCAACATTTGCATATCTATGTAAGTATACAGTAATTAAAATGATGGCATTTTTTCTCTTTTTTAATTTTATTTATTTATTAATGAGAAAGATAGACGAGAAAAAAGAAAGAACCAGACATCACTCTGGTACATGTGCTGCTGGGGATTGAACTCAGGGCCTCATGCTTGAGAGTCTAGTGTCTTAGCCACTGCACCACCTCCTGGACCATGGCATTTTTTTTTCTATAGCATGGATTTTCCAAAGGAAGAAACAAAGCAAACAAACAAACAAAAGCATGTTTATTTTGTGGCCTGTTGTTTTAGGCCCTCCTCAATCGCTATCGAACAAGCCATGGCCGGTGCGCCGCTATGTTCCATCGCTGGGGAGCCAGAGACGACCCGAACTGCCCCTGCGGCTACAGACAATGACCCACATAGTCAACGACTGCCACCTCTCCAGATTCAAAGGAGGTCTCGAAACTTTACATCAGGCTCGACCTGACGCTGTTGACTGGCTACGGAAGAAGGGCAAAAGCTAGAAGAAGAAGAAACATATTACCCTATTCTCTTTTCTTTCTTTTTTTTTTGTCTCCAGGGTATCTCTGGAGCTTGGTTCTCATCTGCCTACTGAGTTTGGCATTCACTTCTCAGTTACTCAGCACTTTTGGCTAGTTTTATTCTTAGACCCATGCAAAACAATGGTAAAACAAGTGGATTAGAGAAGCATTTCCAGGGCTTTCTGATTTT